>NC_142166.1:42073345-42386916 GCF_029865625.1 Vigna umbellata
ACAACTCCATTTGTAGCCATGATTTTGGGTCCACCAAGTTGCATGTGAGAACTGTATACTTCCCGACCTAGAAGTTTGTTTAGTGCTGAAAAACCAGTAAGAATTATGGGCTGATCAAGCCTCTGTATGCATCTCATTCCAAGCCTAGCAAGATAAGCACCTATTCCAACAGTTCTGCCAGTCACATATGTCATGTAAAAGTTTCCTTGTATGCCCTGGAATAGGCACCAGCAATAGCCCCACTGCCACTCAAGTTTTCAACCCCAAGGCCATCTTCCTTGCCAACAATGGTATCTATAACCCATCTGGTTTCTCCACTTTCAAGCTTTAATTCATGTGCTATGACTGAAGATCCAATCCGAGCATAGTCCTCGGGTGTTAAATATACATACTGAAAGCCATGCTCAGGACTAGATTCCTCAGACCAACCAACTCTGAAACAGTATTTGACTTCCTCTGCTACACCTAAACGGGCACCAGAATTTGCTGCTAAATAAATTAAAGGTAGTTTTCTTTTACATGCAAGATCAGTTACTGCACGGAAGAAAGCATCCTCTCTCGGTCCAAAAGAACCAGCCTTGAAGGTCACATCATTTGAAACAACCAATATTGTTCTTCCAGATGGGAACTCAGGGGTACGCATATCCATAAACCAGGCTACCATACCAACATCATTGAGTCCAGGGTAACGGTCCACAGGAACAAGAGGAGTACCCCAGCTACCTTCTCTCTCTGCAAATTTAAGCTCTGTTACCTTTAGAAGACTTTTATCTTTGGCTCTTTGAAATTCCGGCTGTTGGATTGCCCATGACTGTTCCAAAGCTGTTTCAAATGCCTGCAAGAATTATATCTCTTCAGGAAACATGGTTTGACTACTTGTGTCATCCGGTCATAACAAAAAGTGGAACACTTATATTTCAATTAAATTCACAAAATAGCACGTACAAGTGGAAAATCATAGCAATATGTGGTGCTGTTCTTTCTTGCTGAAAGACGTTTTCGGTCAATAACTCCCAAAGGTTGATAATTTTCGTTCACTGGCACACCATGCAGTGGACCCTTAACCGAGACTGAACTGTATACCACTTTATGAGTGTTGGTATCCTCCTTTTCTCGGTATATCTGAAATTATACAAATTAAGAATCATATCAATATTTATAAATAGTTCCCATTAATAATCCTTCAAATGCATATGAGATATAGCTAAACATGAGAATATATTGTTGACCCCTACAAATTGAAGACCACCATTGTCCACATATATATATTTTTTACGTTGTAAAGGTCACAATTCGTGAATACTGATCAACTTTTCAAGATATCACGAAAAAGAATAAAATTCCACTTGATAAAAAGACATTACTCGTCTGACTTTTTCCCTGCCCAAAGATCCTTATCGATGCAAAGTGTTTAAGACAGCTCTTCTATAGAAACTCAAATAAATGAATTGCTGACACATGAGCTGGTATTTATCAAATTCTTCAGGTTAAAAAATACTTTAAAGGACTGGAAAAATGTAATTGTGTTTGATGCTAATTAGCATTTCTATATCAAATATATGCAAAACACTCCGTGTTAATTATTAAGGGCTCACCTTTGCTAGTAAAAAGCAACCTTTTAGAAAGCTAACCGGAAAAGTTGTGGCATGGGGAAAAGATTTTCTTCAAATTTTGAAGTAAAATAGACTTACATGTACAGTGTATGTATGACCAGTCACATTGTTCACAATGACCCTCCAAGCACCATTTGCCTGTCCAACGGCTGCCATCCAGAGCTTGACTTCCCACACAACAACCCCTAATCTATGCATTCTTACACCAACGGATGAATGGATCTCCTGTGCCAGTTCTTCCAAAATTGCCTCAACTGTTGTTTCTTCTTTCCCAGCATCTACATTAATTCTCCTGGTATAACATCCAAATGTAAGACAAAGACAAAGCTTGGCTATATGCTAAAAGAACATATTTGACAAGTTTGTAGCTATAATTACTTGGGATAGGGAACAAGATCGTCTATTTGTTGCTCCCGTATGATATAGAGGTACATATGAGCATGCTCAGGTTTTATATTGGCGTTGTGTGCATTAAGTTCCAACTCCTCCATTGCAGCCATCAAGGACCTAAAAATGCTTCTTGAAGTAAAGGACATAGCCAATTGGATCCGAGATGTTTCTGCATCTAGCCTTTGATATGAAGAAAATCCTTCATTTGTGGTTGGCTGTCTTAGAAGTGTGCGAAGAAACATTCTTTGAATTGGTTGTGGCTTGTTATCCATAACCGTGTAGAGGTGCCATTGACGATCACGAGATGGAGTATACCGTATATTCTCATAGCCCTTAAGTTTGTCCTATAAACAGACCAATGCTTAAGTTTAAGATCTAGCATATAAGTGGAATTTGCCTTCTCACACCTTATAAAGTACAGGGACTTGAAAAAATAACTAACCAATTCAAGATAAATGGATAGAGGAGGTTCCAAATGGCGCAACAGAGGTTCCTCTGCATAGTACAGCTTTTCTTCTGACCAGTGAAAAGAGTGCCTCATTGGGGCACGTCCTTCATCCCTTTGGATGATACAACTGATTACACCGACACCTGCAGCTCTAATGGTGGAGCCTACTTCCTGCTCTTTGAGTATTTTAGCTAATTTATTGATTCTTTCTTGAGCCTGATCCTCATCACCGCTGCAAAACATCAGAAGTTGCTTGTGTCAAGAAGAAAGAGGAGGTTCATATCAGTAGCTAAAGAGAGTATATGTATACTAGTCCATCTATACTTTGTTTTCTTCTAGGAAACTGTAATTTTAATTTTAGTCAGTGGTCCCATATTTCTCAATCATCAAACCAAAAACTAAACTACCAGAACTACTTTATAAATCTCAAACAAAATGTAAGCTATAAAACCATTGATGCTTTAACAATTAGGAAAAAAAACAAAAACGAAAGGTTCAAACTAATATGAGGATTTACTGAAACAGTACCTGTCTTGCAATAAACTCATCTGGTTGTTGATGCCCACTAATCCAATATGCATCATATTACCATGGTTAACTGGTTCCGCAGAACCACTGGTCAGTGCGTCATGAAGGTTACTGGTCGCCTCCCTCAATGCAGCACTGATAATTGCAGACAAAAATTGAAGAGATTTAATTACAACCATCACTCCCCACTTTTTCTCACTGTCTTTCTCCTCCACTGATTTCTTCGAAGTTTGGTCTTCAACCCCATTCTTCCTTTCAATGTACTCATCATAGAACTCCCACGTGGCAATAAGACCAGATCTGTGCCATTGTATCCTAACACTCCCTTTGACAAGATAAGGCTGATAGCAAATACTAGAAGTTAGAAAAGCACGTGATAAATATAACAAAGTCAGAAAAATTAAAAAATTTGAAATTATCAGTAAAACTGAAATACCTGGTAGAGTCTGCGAATATAAGTTTCAACGACCCTCCTCTGGAGGGTGTGATCACTGTGATCAAATAAACCCACAAGGGCATCTTCAACAGCCAAAGGAGCACTGACAAGGTCCTCCATTCGGTCGTTGATGGCACTCTTCCTCTTGGGAGTATCAATATTTTCACCATCCTCTGTGAACATCTCTAGTTCAGAGAGACTTCTAGCAATGTTGGATCGAAGTTCACTTAATTTAGTTTGTTCCAGCAGTTGACTTGCCTTTAGTGCCAACTGCATCAAAATAATTACAAATAAGGATTTTGCTCAAAATGTTCCACAGATGTAAAAGTCTCACCCGCAAGATGAAATGGAAAGTAGATAATTGAAGGATGTATATTCACAATGCTCTCCAAGTAGAAGAGATGCCATGTCCTAAAATATGTGATGACTAACATAGAATTCTATTTTCAGCTTGAACAGAATTTCTCAGGGTAATGTCCAACCTCAGAATAACTTGTATGGTTGAGTAAAGAAAAACGGATTAACTGATCCCTGTAAGCAGCAGGATTAGGGTAAACCAATTTATCCATTAGACGCAATATCAGCTTATTTTTACTCTTGATGCCCTGAAAATCACAAAAAATGCAGTTAATTCAATTGCTGTATAATGTCAACAAGACATCGAGGAAGCAAAACACCCTAGCTGAAGTGGTTATAGAAGTTCGTACCTGATGAGAGAGCACAATATCAACAATCTTCAATAAATCCTTCTTGTATTGAAGACGCAGACGTTCAATTACATCAGCCTAGACATCAAGGGAAGGAACATGAATATTCTAGAAAACTGAAAGATAAAGAAAACAACTTTTATATCAGAAGAGTTACTTAGTTCCTCCTAGTCTATATTTTGTTGCCTGATAGACCAGTAATTTGTAACTTCAAATGAACAGCCAAAAGAAGAAAACTAAATATTTTTATTAGTTTTTATATAAAGCTCCCCAAGACAATAAAGAAACCATTTGATTTAGACAAAGAAAGAAAAATATATAATTATCAGTTTGAATCTTGTAAAAACTAGATAAGTGTTAACATCAACAGAAAAATACTTCCTTTGTCGGTAGAAGTCATAAAAGGTCAAAACAGATTGCCCACATAATATCAGTACAAGCAGCTGAATAATTATAATAACCTGAATATTATCGCTAAATAATTCCTCAACAGAAAGATACTCTTCAAAAAGGGATTGAACAATTATATGGGCATGGCTCTCTCGTCCACCCTCATAAGACTTAACAAGACTCAGAAGAGGTTCAACTAGTCTTTCTTGGGCTCCTTTTTCTTTCTCGGGACAGGAAGAAAGATGAGCCTGCAATGTAAAACATGCCTCATAAATTATTCACATTAAAATGGGAAACATCAAAATGAACAATTCGTGAAAAGAAACTTACTTCAAGAATTCCCTTCAATAATTTGGCAGGGAAATCAACAATTTGGGAGCTTGAAATCCTCTCAAACTCCTTATATTTTGATTCCAGCTGAAAAGCCAAGTTCANAATCCTTTTTTACAACACTACAAGACCTTTAAAGTAAAAAAATAACAAATTTTAGTTTTTGGTATTTTATAAAGCATGAACCATGAACGTGTAGTATAGTATCAAAACCAAACAACAATAACAAACAACAAACAAGTTCAATCAAACAACAACAACAACGAACAAGTTCAACAAAATAACAACAACAAACAAGTTCAACAAAATAACAACAACAAACAAGTTCAACAAAAAACAACAACAAACATGTTCAACAAATAAGTTCTTCAAAACGAAAACAAAAACGAAAACTGACCTTCAATAAGTGGGTTCGTCGGAATAAAGTAGTTAATTAACATGAATTTGTATCAAATGAAAGAAATATTACATGTGATGGTCGTCAAATTTCGTTCGAGAAAAGTTTGAGAAGAGAAGAGGGTCTCACGCGCTAAGATAAAGTGAATGAATTTTCAATATCCTGCTCAAATTAAAAAGGGGAAACTTTTGGTTGACAAATAATACGTCGAAGCTCCTACAAAATTCGACGTATTATATGTGGTTTAAAAGAAAAAAAGAAAAAAGAAAAAAGAAAAAAAGAATTAAAAAGGGTTACTTTTTGGCTTCTGACTCACAAATAATACGTTGAAACCCTTACAGAATTCGACGTATTATTTCGACGTACTATTTGTTGTTTAAAATAAAAAAGAAAAAAGAATTAAAAGGGTGACTCTTTGGCTTCTGACTGACAAATATTACGTTGAACCCCTACATGATTTGACGTACTATTGGTGGTTTAAAAGAAAGAAGAAAGAGAATGACGCCCTGGTTTAAATAATTACCATAATAGAACATAGAATTGAATGGGGCTTCGACGTTCTACAATTGTATTTATTTACAAAAATGCCACTGGTCATTTTTAACGTTGGCTATTCAGTGGTTGAACGTTGAACACGTGACGTTATACGCTGTTTTTGCACTTGTGGAAAAGCCCTTCATGGTGGAGAACTTATGACTCTACAAAATTAAAGAGATTGAGAAGAAATTGGAACCAAAGAGAGGATGCATGGCCTTTCCCAAGGTTCTTGGCAGCTACTCGATGCTCCAATCACACTTCCCCTTCACATTTCTATCTATAATCGTGACCCATCTTCCTCAACCCAAAAAATGCAAAATAACCATTAATGAAAATTAAAGACCCAAGGAGGAGTGAAAGAGCTTCCCAACACCTTAAACAACCGCCAATGGTCTCTCCTAGTCGCTCAAAATGAATAATTGAAGTGTGGGAGCAGAAAATCCCCAAAACCTCACAAGAAACATGCTTAAATAACCCATTTTGGCATGTCAGCGTCGCCACCGTTCAACTGCATATCGGTGTCGTTGAGTGCTATTCTTATTGCATTTCTGGCGCTCCATGCCACTTTCCCACCACTCAATGCAACCCTGATTGTGCTCAGCCCCCCAATTGTGGAGCTCATCCCTAGGGAGTTTGACAACATTCTGAAATTTATGCACTCATGTGATCGCAAAGGTGCCCAACATGGGTATATGTTTTAAATTGATCTTTTCTTGTTCCAAAACATGTTCCCTTGAGTTCTTCCTTTTTTTCCTCCACTAGAATTGCTTCCTATTCATTTATTTCACACACTCAAAAAAAGACATTAAAGGTAAAAACAAACATATACTAACTAAAACATAAGAAAACACGAAAACACACTAAACTTAGGGATAAAACAAGGTAAAAGTTATGAAGGATTTGATTTATTCACCAAAATATACACACAAAAATATGTAAAATCAACCGTTATCAATATAAAACCAATTTCATGACACTTTTAGGAAAAGAAAAGAAATTGTTTGAAAAAAACACATGAATTAGGATCTAATTGCCTCTTAATTTGTATACTTGTGTTGAGTGTGCTTTCCGAATTTCTAAAAAGAATTTTAAATGTAGTGTTTGTTTAAAATAACAATGTGTTAAAAGTATTTTGTTTTCTTAAAATCAAACAAACAAAAGGACAAGTTGATTTTGGTTAAAATTGATTTTGAAATACTTATTTATGTTATTAGCTTTTTTTCTTCCAAAGTAAGTTTCTTGTAAATTGTATGCTTAGATATACTTATGCAAAATTGATTTTAGATAAAAGAGATTTTCATACAAATCATATATATATATATATATATATATATATATATATATATATATATATATATATATATACTAAAAGTAAGTTTGTAATAAAATTGAGTTTTGATGATTCCATTCATTGTGAAAACTATTCATTGTCACTTCAAATCAAATGAGATTTTTAGGTAAAATCATTGTACACCGTGGGATATTTTGTTGTTAATACAAATAGTTTTTCTTGTTTAAAAAAATATTTTCAAAAGGAGACAAAATCAGTCTTACTCTAATTTTATAACCTAAGATAAAAAAAATATTTTTTTTTATAATTTTTAGTTGAATTAAGGTTTTAGGGTAAAATAAATTTTTACTGCAATTAGCTAACACACTTGTCTAATTCTTAATTTGTTTTCTCAGATATATTTTTATTTTACCATAAAACTCATTCACCTTCTTATTTGTTCAAAATTCAAGTGTGAGTTTAAGTCTCACATATTGAATACAAACAAGAAAGTTCAACATGATATCAAAATGAAAATTTGTAACCCATTAACTCTAAGTTTTTGGGTTGGAGATGGTGTCAATTTGGAGAAAGTCGTGCATGCTTGCTTGATTTGGATCAATATAATGAGATGGATTGTGGCATAAGCTTGAAGAATGATGGGGCTAACATGAAGTGAAGAGATGGAAGTGTTCTTGAAGATATGGGTTCGACCAACTCTCTAAGATAAGAAGGCTACTAGCTGTGAATGAAGAAGCCTATTCTAAGGGACCTTTGAGATTACTAAAGTGCAATCTCAACAACATTTCATTACCCAAATCAAAGGTGATTTTACATGGAGTAAGTACCTCAATTTATGAGGCTCAAATCTTACCTATGGTTGAACAAATAGAGGGAAATCCAAATTCTATTATTCCCTATGTGCTCCTAAAATCATGGCACAAAGAGTAGATCACATGTCATGTGTCCACCCATGCTTTCCACATTGCAACATTTGCAAAATGGGGAACATGTGCACGTCCAAGAAAGGAGTGACCGACCTACGGTTTCTCTTGGGCTTAGGTGAGCCCAATTGGAACTCGTGGTTAATTGTTTAACTTAGACAAACTCTAATTTATTTTAGGTCGATAAGCAAGCCCAAAATCCTACACTACTTGGCCTAAATAGCGTACAGTACTTGGTACAAATATAAGGTTCAAATGTTTTATTTTAGTCTATCCATTTTATTACACATTAGAGTTGACTTCTTCAAAGATGATCTTGGGCCTAATAAGGACATTTGGAAGCCCAATAGAGCATAAATCTCTTATAAGATCCTAATCCAAGATCCAAGTCTTTTTATGCTTTTATTTTGTGAGTGGCATGGCTAGATGATTTCCACCATCATCTCTTTCTTGAGAAGGGTTTGTTCTCGAATCTACATTATTCTCTGTAACAACAACAATTTGTGTTGATCATGTTGCTCTCCTCCTCAAGGATCAAAGATCATTATGCAAGAAACACTAAACAAGGTAAGTTATACATTTATAGACACTGTGAGAGTAACTCGCAGAAGTAAATATTTAGACAAGATGTATCTCCCAACGTCTATATACCTTATATCAAATGAATGACAAAGACATATATGGTTAGGAGTACTTTTAATTAATTTTAAAGTTTATTTCTTCCTTATGTTGTTTCCTTGTTATATTAAGGTATATTTACAAAACTAAAAATTAATAAATATTTATAATTTTCTCATGAATATTCAAAACTAACTTTACATTATATCTTTAAAAAAAATTTATATTCATTTTCTATCATGTAATCATTTATTATTTTCTTAACTTAACTCATTTCAATATATATATATATATATATATATATATATATATATATATATATATATATATAATCTAACTATATATTAAATTTTAACCATCTTTTAAATTTTTTATACAAATATGACATTCTAAATAATTGGTTAACAAATATAAGTCATTAGATCACTTAAGAACTCTAACCATAAACTCAAATGTATTATTAGATCTTATTGAATTCTTGCCATATAAAGAAAAATCATCATAATGTATTTTTCAAGTATAGTAGCACCACTTCTATTTACAGTATATATTTATATGGTTTCACATTTTTTCAATGAAGTGTAAATATTTGATTTGATGTGAAAATTCCAAAAGTGCTCATCCTTATTTATATTGATGATTTAGTGAAACATAAAATGAAACAAAAATTTAATGAAAGTTTTTAAATGAGATGTTGGAAGGTTTAAACTTCAACTTCATATATAAACACTTCCATTCAAATTCTAGCTATTTACTATGATATTATAGTTATTTAACTAGTCCTTAAATATCATCAAATTCCCTTAGAGATGTTATAAGGTAATGTAAAATGAAAATGAAAATAAAATCAATCATAAATCATTAAATAACTAAAGGTGCATCTTAAGGTTCCTATAAGAAAATAATAATATGATTTAATTTTATTTAAGGGATACTTTTACAAGTTACAAGACATCATATCTTTATCATGCTAACTTTTCTTCTTTTATTTCTAAACGTCTTTTCTAATTTTTTTTATAAAAAATGTATCAGACGAACAAAACATTGGTTGAATTAAGTCGTTTTAACTTTGTAGCCTTTGTCGATTTTGTTTATAAATAAGAAGTTTTATGGACTTCAAACCACAAACTCAAAGCTTTGCGACATAAGCTCCCACAATCATAAGATTAATATTTCTCTCTTTGTTAAGATCTCTAAATCTGTTACTTAGATTTATATTTTTTTTTCTTCCAGATACTTCTCACTTTTACATCTAAATTCTTCCCCACAACCTTTTAAGTGGAAGGAGCGCAACTAGTAAAGTAAGATTTTATTTGGACCTTATGTTTGGGCTAAACTTTGTAGGAATTGTGCCCTTGTTTGGGTTTGGATCACGGGAGATCACCCAAGGTTTAAATTGGGCTTGAATTGGCCAAATCAAAACCTTAGGCCTGTCACTTAAGCTATGAGGCACACATCTTCCTCATTTTGCATATGTTGCAAATACATGAGAATTGTGAATGCAACTTGGCATTTGATCCACCAAATGTGGTACATCTTTAGGAGCACATGGTAAATTCCATTTGAATTTTTCGTCCCTTATTCATCTAGCATTTGGAGACCTCCACTCCTATAAATTGAGATCTCCATTCCTTTGTAATTCGTTCATTATTATAGTAAAGAACCTTTGTCAATTGCAATCTAGACATTTATTTTTTTGAGGTACCTAAGCTAGAACTCCTCTTAGTGGTTTGCTCTAGCCTCATTCCTCTAGAGTTAACCCAACCTCTCTTGAGAAAACCTTCTTACACTATAGATGACCCTTCCATCGAATAAACTCCTTCAATTTCGTTCGCTACTTCCATTCAACCAAGACTCCATCTATCAAATGCTTGAAGTTGGACTCATCATTATATCTAGTGTATCTCCATAACTATCCATTTAATCCTTAAATTAACAATTATCTTATCATGCTTAAGAGATTCACAAAACAATTAAGAAATCATTTGATCCAAAATAATTAAGAAATCATTTGGCCCAAAAACACATTATTTGCCTCAAGAGATTCACAAAACAATTAAGAAATCATTTGGCCCAAAAAATCAACAAATCATAAAACAAATCAAGATTTAATTAATAGAAGATAAAAAAAATATATTAACTTTCCTTTACTTAAAGTAAAAAAAAAAACTTGAGTCAAAACTACTTTTAAAGCTATAATCCTTACTATTGCTCTAATTACACAAATAAAGTCTGAATTAGATATATAAACATACCCTTATGATCACAAACAAACAAATATTTATTTTGAACTCTTTTGACTCACATGTATTGAATCATAGACTACATGTAACTCAAAATGCTAACTAACTTCAAAAAGTAAGCAAAAAGTGAAATTACTTTGTTCTTAATTCTAATTAGTTGAATGAGTAGATTTTTTTACAAAGATCATGTTATAGTATATGATCTTCAGACAAATGAATGATAAGATCATAATTATAAAGTAAAGGTAGATGATAGTTTTAAAAATATGTTTATAAAGAGATAATAATTTTTATAAAATGAAACTCAATTATTGACTATTCTGTTAGAAAAATGATGAAGCAATAAAGTTTTGATGATGTCCAAAATGAAGTCACAAAGAACTCACAAATGCAAAAAGATCAAATGAAGACTTGTATTGCGTTGGAAAACTTTTGTAATAAATGTAGAATATTGTATAGGACTTAGGCTAGGAGTTGCTTTTGATTCCATGTAACATATGTAATTAAATTTATCTTTGGATTCAAAAACACTTGATAATCGATTATGAATTATGATAATTGATTATGACTTATGATAATCGATTATCACTACTAGTTGTTGGAGTTCTCTAGTCATTTTATAACCGTTGGAGTATCCATTAATAATAATTTATTATTAAGTGTGATAATCTATTATTCCAGCTTGAAAAGGTTTTTTTTGGAGGTGTCCAAGGATGAAGTCTATAAATAGATGTTTTAGACTCTTATTAAAAAACACAGGGAAAATAGAAGAAGAACACACAATCAATAGGTTTGAAAGAAGTGTGAAAAGCTAGAGATCTTGTGAAACTCTTCATAGAGGCTTTGGAAACTTGGTGTTGGCAGAGTGGAAACTTTCACTAGAAGTGTGATCGAGTGCTGCTGCTGTTGCTGAGTGAAGTCTATCATCCTTTGTTCGTTAGAGGAAGTGTTCATCTTTTGTGGTGTAATGGGAAGTGATATCATCTCTTGTGGCTTCAAGAGTGGTGTTTCCTAAACCTTTAAACATGTATCAGTGTGATTGTAAGGTTTATAGGTTTTGTGATAGTGAATCTTTGATCTCTCATTTTAGAGATTAACAATTAGACGTAAGTTCTGTTGGTCCGAACTAGTATAAAATTACTTGTGCAAATCCTTTTCTCTCTATACTCTTTATTGTTGTTTATATTATATGTTAAGAAAGAGAGAAGAAAAATAATTTTAAAGCACAATAAACGAATTCACCTCGTCATCTTGGTTATTGTCCAATACCATGCAAATATTTCTGCTGTTATCAGCTCTGACATATTTAATTTATATTTTAATTTTTTATTCATAAAATAATTAACTATAATTTTTAAAACCATTATCCTCTTAAACTATTTTTTGGATCTTTATAATAAGATTTATTTATTTGGATTAATCCCTACCAAATTTTCAAACCCTTTTAACATAAAATACAATAAATTGTAAATTGAATGTACATATATTATTTTACTTTAACATTATATTATTTTATATAATATTTTTTTCTCATTTAATAAAAAAATATTAATTTAATTAGACGAGAGTGCCAAACTTTCCTAATACATCCTCAACCGTTGTTTTTTCAAGATAAGTCCCATTTATCCTCGAAGGATCCATGATGATTCATTTTCATTTTTACCTACCATTCATATATTTCCTGAACCCTTAAATTAATATATTTCTATCAATAATAAAACAACTATAAATAAATAAACATTAACATTTAAACATTTTTTAAATAATATTTAAATGTCCACCTGCTAACATATTATATTCAATTAAAGCATCATTTAAATATATTTTTTTTATAATTTACACATGTATGTTTTGTCATTTGTGCGTTTGGTGTTTATATGAGTTAAAGATATTTCTTTTATAAAGAAATGTTGATGTTTCTTATATATCTTCTAATACCTTTATCAATTATATATACTATATATTTATTTGTTTTGAAAAAAAAAAGTGTTATATGTGTAATTCTTATTTCTTTTTCTGTTGGGTCCATTTTCATTAAATTGTTGAATTGAAAAAGTTAAAACTTTTTAAGTGCCCCACAATCAGTACACGTGCATCTGCTCTGTACTATACGTTTCTCTCTTTACCAACCAAACATCAATCTGATCTGTGAGATTCTGAAAAACGGTAAGACCTGATTTATAATTTAATCCATAATTTATTATGGAAAATAAAAGTAAACCTACCTTTACTGGTTCTTTCTATGATCCTCAATCCTCTTTTAAACCTTCTTAAATTTGCATTTTTTTGAAGTTATAAAAGGACAATATTATAGTTAGAGGCAGGAAATTAACTTTCACAATTTTTTCTTTTTGTTTAAAAATCTTTTTTCCTAAATAAATTCATGCTATGAAGGAAGCTTTGTGAGGTCATCCGATTGTCAATTATTTGGACATAAATGTTTACCTATAAACAAAAATTAGGAAAACTGAGAAAAAAAATAAATAAAGTGAAAGATGTGATAAACATCTGAGTATGCGACAAAAACCAAAAACAGAAGATTAAAACTAAAACGTGGTAAGTAAATATAGAAGAAAAATAAGTGTGCGCTTAATTACTATAAACAAAATGCCAATTTTTTTTTCCCGAAATAAGTTAACTTTATTTGAAAATAATGTTTTCTGAAAAAGAAATGGAGATAACAAAATTTATTATCTTTAACTTTAAATCATAAATTATAAGTAACATAAAAATAGTGTAGCTAAAGATTATATGTAGCTTGTGATAAGGCTATCCAAAATAAAATGTACAGAGAATGGTGGAAAAATAATGTGAAATTAGCAAGTTATGTGAACATAGCTTAGGTTGTGTTTGAGTTTTTTTTTTTCATGTTAAGTGACTCCTAAAAGGTAGGATTAGTAGTATTAAAAAGTTGTTTGATACTTAATGCATTTTTTAAGGAATGTAAGGAATCATAAGTTCACTTGATAATTTGTTCTACTTGAATAATAAGGAATCATAAGGCTCTTCAAAATAAAATGTATGGTGAATAGTGGGAAAAGAATGTGAAATTAGCAAGTTATGTGAACATAGCTTAAGCTGTGTTTGAGTTTTCTTTTGTTCATGTTAAATGACTCTTAAAAAGTAGGATTAGTCATTAAAATGTAGTTTTTTAGGATTAGTCATATTAACAGGTTGCTTGATACTTAATGTAATTTTTAAGGAATGTAAGGAATTATAACTTCTTACTATCTTTCTCGATTTGGTTGATATTTAATTTAATTTATATTAATTAAAACCAAATTTTTTTAGTTGAGAAGTGAAGATAAATTTTTTTTCAAATGAAATTAAAATTCATAATTGATCTATTAGATATTGATTCTAATCTATACTTTGAAAGGAGGAAAAACACATTACATGATCCAAAGGAGTAGTAACATCTTATATGATAGAAAGGAATAGTTAATTGAAAGACCGCAATCTACGGTAAACATCAAGAGTTTGTTTGATCACCAGAACATTCTCACTACTCTCCTCGAATAAGAGAATTAGCAAATTTCAACATATACAAAAATACCAATTGAATTAGAGAGTTAAAATAGAAAAAAAAGTAAAGAAAAGTGAAGAATGGAATTGTTGTTGTTTTGATCTCAAGTTTGTCAAATGACATTGTTCGAGTCAATCACCATTCATCCGAGTTATTATACACTTTGAAATCTAGAACTTCGTCACATATTGTCTTTAAAAGATGTCTCAAAGGGTGAAAGGAGGAATGAGTCTTTAAATTGTGCTTTAGCTCGACTCCTAAGTGATTTAAGATTAGTAGGTGTGGTAGGAACACATGACCCACATTAGGTCTAAGGGGAACATTGATCATCCCCAATGGAGAACTTAAGGAATCAAATGTTCCATTATCAGTTCTAAGAGCTGAATGTAATATTATCAGCCCACGATAGGTACCAAATGATCTTACCAAGATCTTGAGCATAGACTTGCAAACAGGTGGCAAAATCTAACAATGGTTTTGAGAGCTCTTACCGTCTAGAGAGGGACTCTTATTGACTTGAACATTAGAGAGTCTTTGCCGGTGTATTTTCACTCCTCAACAGTAAGGAGTCCCTTTCTAGACAATAAGAGCTCTCAAAAGCACCAGATCTTGCAAATTGTCCACAAGTTTTTACTTAAGATCTCGGTAAGATAATTTATGTTCCTACTATTTTAGGAATTAAGGTGAAGCACAATTTAAATATTTTTCTTCCTTCCACCATTCGAGACATCTTTTAATAAAAAAGTATCGTAACAGAGTTTCAGACTAAAAAACGAACAAGATCTCTAATGAATGATCATTTATCCTAATGATGTTACTTGAGAGACGTGAATCAAAACAATTGTAATTAAAGATAATTGAGACAAGGATGAAAAATTTACTAGAAATTTGATTAACGTGATTAGATTTAGAAAGTTTGTAAAGTGATATACTTAAATGATTTAAGAAATTTTATATCTTTAAAAGTGGAATGTGAATGAATTTTTATTCAATAATCAAAATGTCCATCTAGTTATGAATGAAATGCAATTAAATGTTTAAACACTTAATAATGGGTTAATCTATATATTTTCTATAAGTACAATTCTTACTTATCAAATACTAGTAGATTATTTGGTATTTGTCAATATTTCTTCTTTTATCAAATAGTTCGATAAGAAATACAAAATATTAATCAAATTTGAAACAAAATTAAAATATAAATAAAAAATCATTACAAAATTTTAGTAGAAGTAAAAATGATCACTAGTAGGATAAAGGGAAATGACACCGGTTAATTTCGCTTATAGGCACGCTTCTGCAACCGAGGCATATAGAGACGAGATAAAAAGAATAAGTTTAATGCCTCGGTTGTGAACTGAGTCAAAAAGAGATCGATTTTTGCCTCGGTCCTCTTTTGAACCGAGACCGTATCTTAGAAAATTTCAATAAAAAAAAAATCAAAAAACTACTGAACCTGCTGGGTCCTTTTCCTCAAACCTGTTCAGAAAATCACTCCAGGATTCATTACAGAGCATCAAAGTTCAGATACATACATTACAAAGCATATAACAAAAGCCAGTGGGATGAAAGAATCAATGTTCTTCATTACAGAGCATATAACAAATGGAAAAAAAAATCAGAAAATAGAATCCGAAAATCATTACAAAGTATCAAAGTTCAGATACATCAGAACATCAGAAAATCATACTTCAGATACATTACAGAGCTGGAAAAAAAATCAAAGAAACCACTGGCACCCGACGGCAAGCGGCTCCCGACGGCAAGCGGGTGCTAGGCCAGCGACTCCACCATTGGCATGGGCCGCACACGAACAACACCATCTGAGAAACAAAAAGAAAAGGGAGAGAAAGGGGATCGCGATCTGGATCTGGATCTGGATCTAGATCTGGATCTAGATCTGGAAGCCACACTCGAAGGCGTCGCACACGACGAGGTGGTGGTGGCTCCCGATGGCGGCGAGGCGAAAGGTGGCGTGGAGAAGGAAGAAGAAAGCTATCGATGTGTGGTCGTGGCCTCCATGGAGTTTGGACGAGAACGAAGGCGTTGTGGTGGCGGCTTGCGGGTTTGCGCGTGGTGGCCGACGGTGTGGTTGAACGACAGTGGTTGCGGCGACTGTAATGGCTGGTGATGGTGACGGTCTGATGATAGGGTTTGGTGTAGAGAAGAAATCGTGACGGAGGGAGGGAGGCAAAGATGAGAGCGAGAGATGAGAGCGCGAGAGATGAGTGCGAGAGTGCGAGAGGCTGCGAGAGAGGGTTTTGGCTTTAACCTAAGGGTATATGCCTCGGTTATATTTAAAACTGGTGCCTAAACCCTTTAAGTGCATCAGTTACACAGCGACCGGTGTCTAAACCATTTAAAATTTATATTATATCCCTCGGTTGGCCTTCTACTCGAGATAGTAACATCTATAGACATCGGTTCAAATATAACCGAGGCATATAACTGCTCAATATTTATCGAAATGCCGCCGCACTTTTATACGCCTCGGTTTCAGTAGAACCGAGGCATATATAGCGCGTTAAAAGACTATTTTTTACTAGTGGATAGATTAGAAAAAAAAATAAGTTCATCAAATAGTAAACTTACATAAAAGCATTATTGATAGTAAAACCTATTTCACATTTAAATTTATACCATGAAAGTAATAAAATTAAATTAAAAATATAATTCCTCATTTTAAATTTAACTTTCTATATTAATTTTAAAATATTAAACTTATATTTCTTATTTTAAAATAGACATACTAAATCTAAATTCTAGTTCCAAAAACATAATTTGATCAGAACAAAAACATGTTCGTATAATATTACTTATGTTGAATTTTTTAAGTTATATAAACAATATATATCCGATAGAGTTTTTCATTCCCTTTAAATCAAATACATAGCATAGAATGACTTAGGTAATTTTTCTTAATCATATAATCTTAATTAATTGATTATCTTATAGTTATTTTAATTTTATTTTTCAAATAATACAAAAAAATTGACATCACTAAAATAATTCAGTTTTTTAATTAAATTATATTTACAAAACTAAAAATTAAAATATATTTATAAATTTCTCATGAATATTCAAAAGTAACTCTACATTTTATCTTTACAAAAAAATTATATTCATTTTTATCATGTAATCATTTATTATTTTCTTAATTTATTTCAATATATATATATATATATATATATATATATATATATATATATATAATCTAACTATGTATCATTAAAATCTAATCATCCTTAATTTTTTTATAACTATGCCATTCTAAATAATTGATTAACAAATATAAGTCATCATATCACTTAAGAACTCTATCCATCAACTAAAATATATTAGATCTTCTTGAATTCTTCCTTTATAAAGAAAAAAACATCATAATGTGTTTTTCAAGTATAACACCACTTGTATTTACCATTTATATTTATATGGTTCCACATTTTTCAATGAAGTGATTTGATGTGAAAAATCCAAAAGTGTTCATCTTTATTTATTTTGATAATGGAATGAAACATAAAACCAAACAAAAATTTAAAGGAAGCTTTTAAATGACATTTTGGAGGGTTTGAACTACAAATTCATATGTAAACAGTTTTATTCAAAAATCCACTTATTGTGATATTATACTAATTTAACTAGTCCTAAACATGAGTAAATTCTCTTGAATTTAGAGATATTGGAAAGTAATATAAAATAATAATAACAACAACTTGAATTTAGACCCATAAAATAGAACATGAGTTAAAATCAAATTTTTAACCTTAGATATCTGTAATCCTTCTTGACATGTGGAAATGAAAATAAAATCAATCATGAGTCATTAAATAATTAAGGATACATTTTAAGCTTTCTATAAGAAAGTAAAATTTTTATTTAATTTTATTTCAGGGATAATTTTACACGTTATATGACTACATATCTTTATCATGGTAACTTTTCTTCTTTTATTTCAAAACGTCTTTTTTTTTTAATTTTCTATATACAATGTGTCAGACAAACAAAACATTGGTTGGCTTAAGTTGTTTTAACTTTGTGGCCCCTTTCCTAAATTTGTTTATAAATAATAAGTTTTATGGACTTTAGAACACAAACTCAAAGCTTTGCATAAGCTCCCAAAATCATAGGATTAATTTTCTTCTCTTTGTCAAGATCTCTAAATTTCTTGCTTAGATTTATAACTTTTTTGTTTTCTTCCACATACTTCTCACTTTTACATCTAAATACTTCCACACAACCTTTCTTTCAAGTGAAAAGAGCTCAACATCAATTGTTCTTCACCAACTTTTACTGACAAAGTAAGACTGTTTTTTTCTTTAGATTTTGTTGATTTTTACATATGAGAAACTAAATTTCCTCTTTATAAAAGTGATATATACAAAATCGATTCTATGAACATATATACATATAAAATTTTGTTATTCTGTCATAGAAATATTTCTGAACTCATTTTTTAGTATTTTTTTTTCAGGGTCAAAATCTACACCTTCTTTTCAAAGGATAAATTCTTAACTGAGGTATCTTTTTCTCTTTCATTAAGGATGTATAGCCAACTTCATGACACTTTTAGGAAAAAAAAATTGTTTGAAAAAACTCACATGAACTTGGATCTAATTGCCTCACTATTTGTATACTTGTGTTTGTTGAGTGTGCTTTTCGAATTTGTAAACTAATTTTGAATGTAGTGTATGTTTAAAATGATAGTGTGTTAAAAGTATTCTATTTTCTTAAAATCAACGAAACAAACAAAAGGAGAAATTGATTTTGAAATAATGATTTATCTTATTAGTTTTTTTTCTTCCAAATTTGTTGTAAATTGTATGCTTAGATATACTTATGCAAAATTGATTTGAGATAAAACAGATTTTCATACGAACCCTAATTTACCTGATTTATCTTATATGTTCTTTATATATATATATATATATATATATATATATATATATATATATATATATATATTTCCTAAAAGCAAATTTTCAATAAAATTGAGTTTAGATGATTCAATTCATTGTGAAACCTGCTTATTGTCCCTTCACAGGAGATTTTTAGGTAAAATTATTGTACATTATGAGATATTTTGTTGTTAATACAAATAGTTGTTTAACAAAAGATTTTCAAAAGGAGACAAAGTAAGTTTTACTCTAATTTTATAACCTAAGATAAAAAAAAACTTCTTATTTATAACTTATAGTTAAATTGAGATTTAAGGGTAAAATAAATTTTGACTGAAATTAGCTAAAGACACCTGTCTAAAGTAAAAACAATTATAATATATTCCACTATGAAATTAAGCACTTTTTTTCTTTCTCTAAAATGGTACACCCAGAATAGAAATTTGATCTAATTTTACAAAGTTTTCAGTTTTTTTTATCTTTCTAATTATAAGTTATGAGTTTACAAAAATATTATTAATTATTTTACTTTAAATTTAAATATGTCATTTAAATGTTGAAATAAGTGGTTAATCATCTCTTAATTTTTCAACTACACTCAACATAAATGACCCACCATGGAAAAGATATGAACATGGTTGGTTTGAATTGGATTTTACCAACACTAATAAATTTTTTGCTTTTTTCAAAATAGAAGAATCTCTCTATTAGATTTTTGCTTGTTCAGTTGTATTTTTTTATCAACAAAAAAAGTAATAACATTAAAATGTTGCTAGTGATACATTTGGGGTCAGGAATGTCTTGTTTTAAATTAGGGAATATATAATTACTTGAGTACAATGTATTCAAAGTATGAATATAATTGGTTTTATATAGACTAGGATTTACATCTTAGTACAGTGTATTTAAAGCCAGAAGTTATGAGTATAATGAATGAGAAATATATCATATTTAATTAAAAAAAATAGATACTGGAAAGTTCTGTGTACAAATTTTGTTTGTCATGATAAAAAAAATGCAAAAAAGTTGAATTAATTATTTAATATGATTTAAAAGAACACTTTAATTCACTTGTACATAGGTATTTTTTCTTAGTATAGTATTTATGACATATGCACATAAATTCACATACATAAAAGATAGTTATTTTTTGTACTATGTGTTATTATAAAAGAGACATCTTGTATGATTAAATATATATATATATATATATATATATATATATATATATATATATATTCTTTTTATCATTATTGAAAAAGAAAAACACTTTGGTTGATTATTAAAGAAATTATTCTGACATTTATTTCTTTTCAAAAATATTACTACATATTTAGGATGAGATTAAATTAGATGGTTATTCATGTTTAATCAAAATGACATGTAATAAATAAATTCTTTATTAGTTCAACGGGAATGAAATCATTATAATCTTATGATTCTCTGCATCCTTGTTTAGGGAAACAAATTGGAAGAGTAAATGTTTTTATTAATGTATTTATTTGTCTATTTTTTCCTTTTTAAAATATTTTATTTATAAACTTAAAGGTGGACATGGAGGATCTAGATATGGAACTTGATTGGGCACAGGTGGATATTCTGACCAATGTCAGTCCTTCATTGTTCAACAACCTCACCTATGCTCCCCAGCAACTCAACCCACCCACTGTAAAAACTATCTCTTTCTTCTTTCTTATTCCATTTTTCTAACGTGTTAATTAAACAGAGTAATGTAAAAATAATTTTTTTAATAGATGTCATAATAATGCATATTTAATATTATATTTTATAGTTAACGTTAATATTTATTAGTTATATGATTTTTTTAATGTTAATAAATTTTTTTGAATATTTATATTTTTGTATATACAAGTGATTTTTACTATTCACTTCCAACTGAATATATTTATTACTTGCTGTAAAATAGTCATTGCCTTCCTTTCTAAATACAAAATCAACTAGTTTTTAAAATAAAAATATTACAAGTACTTATACTCTTTTCCATCTATATGTATTGCTATTACATGACTTTTTAAAGTTTAGTGATGTCAACTAGACTAATATAGTCTTATTTCCTCTCATTAAGGTAAAAGTAAAATAAAAAATATTATAAATATAATACTCAACTCAGTACATTGCTACCATTTACTTCTATATGTACCTAGCTAAAATAAGGTAAAAATTTATGTCAAATTATTGTTCATAATGCATGTACTAAACTCATTTTAAAATTTTTAAGGTTATTAAATAAATTACAGACTTTATTATGTTTGTAATTTATCAAATTAAGTTACAGTGAAAAAAGCTAATATTAATTGTTGAATATTATCCTAAATAATCAAATACAATAATTAAGTTACCAATTTTTTTATAAAAATAATTTTAAACTTAATACCCTCTCACTCTTGTTTTATATATAATCTAAAAAAATTAAAAAATATTGGGAGCCAAAGCTCCCGCTTCAACCAAGTTCCACTATTAATTCTGTAATATTGTGGTTCAGTGTTCCGCCGGAACTGCTGTGGCAGCACCAAATCAGGTACAGAATACTGATCATACTTTCAACTTCTCCGATGAAGCAAACTCTGGAAACCTTCCGCAACTTCTAGTGGATGATAGTTATCAAATACCTCAGTTACCACAAAACTCTTCTTTAGCTCCATTACCGGATGAAATCCAATCAACCTATTGTGTACCATCCATGGTAACTTCATGATTATTTCAGTAATATATATTATCATAGTTTGTTAAACTTTTCCTCCATTGACAAACATTTGTAAATGAGTAGTGTCTACAATTACTGGCATTCGATTTTTTTTTTTATTAGGTGGGATTGATCAATGAAGGATCAGGTTCATCTGTTCAAGGCCAAAATATGATTCCAATGAATTACTACAGTCAATTCTCTCTCGCTCAGAACAACAATTTACCTCTGTAGGTTTCGTGGATATTAGGGATTGTGCAGTCATATGTTCTCCTTCATGACAACTTATACTGTATCTTTGGTCTACATTGCTGTTTTGTAGGATGCATGATCTTGGTCAGCAAAACACAAATAATGAGATGTTGGGGAAAAATATCTTAGCAAACCAAAATTTCTGTGAAATCAATCAGCAGTCATCCCCTTATCCAGGCTTTTTTCAGCAAAATTCAGTGAGTTTAAGCTCCTTTAAAAACTCTTCCAATACTGTTAATGCTCTTCATGAACCATCTTTTATATACCACGTTGACATTATTAATGTTGTCTGTCATAACTCATAAGCAGGTGCAGACACTAGCAGCAGGAAATGAGGCAATAAATACCCATTTCATGACTAACCAAAGATCTCCAGTCTTTGCTCTGAACAATCATGCTATTAATTCTCACAGTGCCTGGAATTCCCAGAGGTAAATTACATGTACTCATAGCTATTTGAATATGTAGAAAAATCTTAAACTATTATGTATTTTATTTGCATAAGAATGAATCTATCTCATTTTGCACCATTTATATCTGTTTTATCATATTTTTTTAAAAGATTTGAAAAGTCATTTTAGCTTAAATTTTTGAATGAAAAAAATGTTCTGTTTTTTATTCTACCCAGTTATCATTTACTCATTCAATACATGTTATGTATCTATTTAATTTTTTTATTTTGATTCTCTTAAAATAAATATTTCACTAAGTATATATTTTGTAAGTTTGTCTAGAATTTTGCTTGAGTTGTTTATCTATTTGTAATTTATATGGTTTACATATAATATTGCGTAGCCTTAATAAAATATATTTAAAACAACTTACATTGTATTGATTTGTAAAATTTATAATTTCCAATTTATATTCAGAGTTGGAACCTGGGTTCAATATATAACTTGGGTTGTTATATATATATATATATATATATAATATATATATTAATATATATATATATATATATATATATATATATATATATATATATATACTTAAAAACTCCTTTTCCATTGTTTCTTAGGAGTGGAATTGTTTTATACTAGTGTTTCTTGTTACAAACTAATAGTGGAAATATATTTTAAGACTAAATAAAAAACTCTTTGAATAAATTTTATTTATTTAAAATATTCTAGAGTCAAATTTTACTAATGATGGCATAATTTCTTTGACTATTTTTAAGGATTGATTTGACTTGTTAATTTATTCAATATTCATATTAAAGATTTTATAATGTATGGGCCAGTTCTAGAATAATTTAATTGGCCAAGACTATCCTGAAAGGAAATGAAAAGAAAAAACTCTATGCAACCTAAAACGATTAAACATTTAATCTCCCGCGAATGAGTAGGTGACATTTCTTAATCATATATGCATAGATAATTTATTTTGAAACGTTGACCACTATTTGAGTTCCACAGTAATTTCTTAATAATTCATTCATTTTTAAAATTTTGAAAAGGTCCCTTTGGATGCAAGATCAGGGAAACCAGTACAATCCATTGTTGCAGAACACTGGTTTTATGCAGCATAACAGCTCCTCATTGAATGGACCTACATCTCTGTCATCAGGCTTCACATCTCCTTCAGCACTGAACTCTGCCATTATGGGGTTTTCTGGTACTAGACCCACTGAAGGACCAAGTTCACAAAATTTTAACACTCAAATGTCTCATATTTCAAGCCTTTTAAGGTATCATATTTTTACTCAAACATGCTCCATATGTTTGTAATTGCCTATATGTGTTTAACATTTTTCAACATTACTAGACCTGAAAGAGCACAGGGGACACAACTGCAGCAAGTCCCATTTTCTGTGAACACAATCTCATCACAGCGTGCAGACAACGGACTTTCTATACATTCATCTTTTAGGTATATACGTTTTTTAAACAATTTATATACTGCGTAAAAATTCAAATAATTAAACATAGAAAATGTTCAGAATTCTTTTGATTTGCTTTAATATATTTGCAGTAACAAAAGAACTCGCAAAATCTTACATATTTCAAGTTCTCATTATATTGTTGAATGTGCAGGACGCATACTTCAGTATCGAGTCTAAACATGCTGAATCAAAGTGACAGATCGCTGGTTTCTTATGGTCCTTATACGAGTCTGCATCAAAGTCCAAGTCTGAATTTACAATATCCAAGGGTGAAAATTTCTCAACACTTTTTTTGTCCTTTTAACAATGTGATGATATTTGTAGGATATATTTCAACACATACAGTCAAACTAAACGTGGTAAATTGAACATCATGATCAGCAGCAGGGACAGCGAGAACCCCCACGTCGTGGTCGTCCCAGGAAACATTTTGAACCAGGCGAGGCATCCTCACCTTATAAACGTCGAAAGGTAACCATTTTTATTGGCCATGCATGCATGAAGATGTTTTTGTTGTAATATGGAACCATAATGAGTTTTTGTGTTATTGTGCTTGGTTAACTTTGACTTGTTGCAGAGGGGTTCGTCCACAAGAGAAAATGTTGGGAGATCATCTTTATCCCAAGGAAACCAAAGTGCTGCTGGTGTAGTGATAGAAGATCAGAACCCATCAAACACTTCGTCTGCAGCTGAAACTGCAAGGTTCTTCGCTGCATTTACCATTTTTTGTTTTTCACTTTTTCAGTAACGATACATGAATAACTACATGCAGTATATATCAACATTTTTCATTCTCTTCGTCTTCTAACAATTATGATATCTTCATTTTTCTTTCTCTAGATTTCTAGAAGAATATTATAGTGCCCATCCGTAATTTTCCTTCACTTTTACCATCGAGTACAAAAGAACTTAAAACACTTTCATGATCTTAAATTTCAGTCCCTTTGTGAATGCTATGTATGATCCTGCATTCGAGAGAGCTGGCGTTCCCATTGATCCCCTTCTCCGGTTATTCAACGCATCAATATCTGGTAATTACTTCAACTTTCTATAAACCATTCAACTTGTTGGAGTGCTTTGGATAATTTTCTTCCAAAAATTAAATAATTTTTTCGTAAACTGAAATTAATTTACGTAGAAGTTAAAAAGTGTATATTTTTAATAGCTATACAATAGTTTTCACAAATATATATTAATTAATTTAAATTTATAGAAAAAATTTCTCCTGTAATTATTGTTTATAAAAAAAATATTAAAAGTCAAATTTACGTTTTGACCTTAAAAAACTTCCAAATATGTGTATCTGATCGGAATGATGTTGTTGTTCACGCAGAGAAACCTGCAGGGCCCCAACAATGAAATGAAGTCTTTAAGCGTCCGGAATTCTCAACAAACATGAAATTTTCTTTCTCATCAGTTTTGAAATTTGTAACATTGGTGATGAACTTCTGTACAAGGTGTAGATGTAATTTAGAATTTGATGACAGATTACTGTTATTTGTTACCCTCGTTAATTATGTTTTTCTGTTCAGATTTGAAGTTATTGATGATTAGCTTAGAAACATTGAATTTTGTGACTATATTTGGTCTGAAAGTTTAGCGAATATATGTCAAGTACTATTACTTTTTGTAATTTTAAGTTTTCACTGCATGAATGAATCTATAATTTTAAAAAAGATCTATATATATTTTGTTGGATAAAATGTTTTTATCAATGAATGCTTTGGAAATAATTTTATTACTTAGAAAACGTGTAACTGACTGTTCATAAGTTAAACAATAAGTTTATTCGGAAGAATGTTTGAATAAGTTTATTCGGAAGAATTTTTACGAACAAAATATATAAAGAAAATGAAAATAAACTTTTCAGAAATTGATATTAATTTATATTAAAATAAGAATAAAAAAATGATATACAAATTTCTACACATGAATTAATATATACTACCAGGAAACTAATAATCAAGATTTAATTAAATAAATTATTTGTAGACAGTTAAATTTGTATATTTCTTTAGAACATTAACTACAACAAAATTATTAAAATAAAAATAAATTATGGAAAAAAAATAATTAATTACTATAATTTAATAATTTAAATACATTATATAAATAAAATAGTTTTTATTATAAATAAAAAATTATAATTAATTAATAAATTAGAGTTTACATTGATCCTCAAATTTGTTATAATTTTTTATTCATAATAAAAATTATTTTAAGTATTAATAATTTTTAGTTTATAAAGTTATATCTAACTTAGTGAATGATAAATTATTTAACTCTTTAATTTTTTTTATTTATTGATTATTTTAGTGATTTCTATTAAAATAAGTTTTTATACTATTGAAATTCTACATCAAGTAGAGAAAAGACCCATTTATAATATATAAGTGGGTGCAAACCTCACTTTACAAGCTGGTTTTGTGAGATTAAGTTAGGCTTAAAGTCCACTTTAACATGGTATCTAGAGTCTAAGGTTCTTTTGAGAAAAAAATTCTTGTTGTCTTTACCACTACACTCGTCGTTGTCGGCAGTGGTGTCATCTACCGATGTCGGCGGTGCCATCGTCTACCGCTGTCACTACTGAAGTTCTAGTTTCGACTAACGATCACATGGTTTTGATCCTCTCGGCCAGGCGATTACCATGCCATTAACGACGCCTTCATCGGACCTCCTACGTGCTCTTAATGCCTTTTGAAGTGATGGATTTGCTCCCTTTTCTGTCAAATGTTGAAGAGGATTCCCCTAGGTGTGTGTGCATGTGCCACTTTTGTGTGAAAGGATGAAAGTTGTTGATGTGGCTGGCCTACTCTTTGAAATTTTGGGCATATACCAAAACATTCCTAGTTTAAGCGCCTGCCAGAATGTCTCGTGGAATCTTGGGACCTCTCTGAATCCTTATCTCAATGTGGGTTGTGATGTTTGTACTATTCGCGATCCTGTTCTAAGTGGCAGGAATGTTCACGAGTTCTCCATATTTTTTGTTGGGTTGACCTGCTCCAGTTTCTTTGAGTTCTGCGTCAAAGGGATCAGTCACCACTTTAACACGAACCTCATTATGTTGGCAGGCTTTACTCTGCCCGGGAATTATGCGAACCTTCTTCCCGAGAGTTAGTTTGAGGTTGGGGAGGTGAATTCTCGTTCTCTAGGTCGGTCAATTTCTATTGGAGTTCTTGAAGGTTTGCCTGATGTTGAACGCATAGGGCTACAAGCTTGACATATAGCGTCTGCGGTGTTCTTTATTCTGTTGGATTAGCGTTTGCATTTGATATTAAAGGCTTGTCATGATAATGGGTTGGGTTCCATCTCGTGAGAAAGTTTGGTTGACTTTTAGGTGGTGACCATGGGAAGGTAAGGCCGGGAAAATTCTTACCGAGGCCCACAATGGGGGTGCCAAATGTTCTTACCGGGGTCTTGAACGAGGTTCTTTGGATAGGTGGTGTGATCTGAGAGGCTTTGAAGTATCCAACGTGTACTCTTAGAGGTTGGAATGTGAGAAAAAATCCACATACAAAAGACTCTTTGACGTTTAAGTCAGTAAGATAGTTTTAATATCTATAAGAATAGAGTAATGAGTATGAGTGTGATTATTAAAGTAATTGAGTATTCCCTGGAAATACTAGTTGTATTTATAGGGTTAACATGGACCGTGAACCTTGATGAATGCATATTTATGTCCACATTTTAATTTTAATTTTAAAAATTTAGTGAGATTCTTGTGCTTAAATGGTTGATTTAAAGTGAATTTGTGACGATTGGATTTATCGGATTTAGGAATTAAAGGGGCTTAAAAAGTGATTTTTAGTTACATAAATTATTTTTGGTTATTCTTATGTTTATTTGTGTAGCTAAAATTAAATTTTTATTAGTCTAAAGTTGAAAAAATGAGGCCCAAAATTAAAATTAGTTTATTCAAGAAAAGGAGTTGAATGCACTTGTGTTTTTATAATTATTCACCTCTCTTTTCTAAACTAAACCCAACAATAAGTTATCATTTTCTACTACACCTCCTAATTCCCTATACACACCCTCCTAAACTAATAAGTTAGATTCATCCAGATTATGCCATGTGGCAATCTATCACACACAATTTTCCCACCACAAGATGCCACCTCATTAGCATTACCACATTAGTTTGTCACGTCATCTTCCCCAAATAGCAGAAACCCAAATTCCATTATCCTTACCATGTTGTGTCGTTACCGTGAAACCCAAGTCGCCGCCACTGCCCAACCATCACTACCATCCATTGCCGGACCACCAGCTGTCATAGCCGCCGCAAATCCGTCGCCAAACCGTCGCAAATCGTCATAAGGATCCTTCTTCACCTCCATTGACGACAACTTCTTCTCAGGCCACCATGAAACAATCGCGCCATCTAGAATTCACCATTGTTCATCATTTTCTTCTGGTTCAACCTTCATCGCGACATCATGAGGACACCATCATCCACCACGTCAGCCTCCGGAATCACAGAATCTCACGTCACCTAACCCTTCAACTCAACAACCATGGCAGCCTTCACCTCCATCATCCTTCTTCGTGCGAGCTAGCAACCACCCTTAATTCATGTTCTCCTTCCATCATCTATAAATAAATGGCAAAAATCCCAAATTAAAGGAACCCTAAAACGCAAAAAAATCCCTAAATCCGCGAACCCTAGTCGCGCAAAATGCAGAACATGTAGCCACCCAATTGCGATTTCGATCTATAGAGCGATGTTCGCCCAACCTTCATCGCGACGCACAACATCAATATCATCCTCCATCAGCCAATGTTCACCTGTAAATCCCAAAATCTAGAAACACAAAAACTAGGTCATGATCTCCTCCATATGCGAATTCCACCATCTTCATCGCGCTTCTTCTAGCGAGCTTGACCACCATTATCCTCAAATTGAACCTACAAGAAAATCAAGGGAACCCTTAAAATCACCTCGCACAATACCTTTGCGCATCCATCAGAGAGCAAAGTCCTTCTCACGGTCTTACCTCATGACGACACAGAGCTCCCATTCCTTGCTGTGCAAAACCCTAATTTAGGTGTGAAGGCCAGTGGCAGTCCCATTGGCACGAGTATCTTGAGTCAAAGTTGGTTAATTCTCTTTGAATCTGGTCAAGGTTGGTCAAATGAGGTATTTTTGTGCAATTTTTTAAGGAAATAAAGGGGCTAAAGTGTTAATAAAGAAACTTTCAAGGACTTTTCTATAATTTTGAAATTTAACAAAGACATAAATGAAATTTGAGAGACAGTTGAGTTGATAATTTTAAGATAATTGATTTAATATGAAAATATATCAAGAGGAAATATCTTATCAACAGAATACTTAGAGTCCAAGCCTAATAAAGTCCTATATAAAGAGACCTATGGCAGAAAAAAATTAGAACTCATTCATTCACTCAGACTCCTCCACTGGAAGCCATCATCCCCTACTCCTCTCACTTTTATTTCCACTGTAATTTTATTATGGATTTTGAGGTTAAGTTGAATTAATGTATTTGTTTATTTTGATTATTGATTTGAATTATCCTTTTTCTATGTCTTTCATATTTTAATCAAGTTACAAGTAATGATTTCGGCATCATAAGGTGTTTGAATCTACATCCATATTGATCATATGAGTTCAAGGGTTTTTAGGTTTGATAGAGAAATTACTTTGATTGAATTTAGGAACTTTCATATGATTAAACATGTTTTTGCTATTAATTGAAAATGTACTTTGATTGGTGGTAAGAATTTCAACTATAATTAATTGAGAATTTACTTTGATGTACTTTGGTTGAATTCATTGTGAATAATCTAGACAGGTCTTGCATTTGATTGAGAATCTACTTTGAATTGTATGATCACCCTCACGTTAATTAAGAATGTACTTTAATTAATTTGAAACCCGAACAATAATCAATTGAACAATGGTCTTTGAAAAATCAATGATGAATCTATGTTATAAAAGTAGTAGAATTAGCCTATTTCATTATAATTGTTTCAAAGTTTTTAATTTGTTTTTCAATTAAACTCACGACATTCTTCAACATCAAATTCATTAGGATAGATTGTCGTTCTTATTTTTAAGCATTGCATAGAATTCATTAACCTTTTCAGAGTGTTCATAAGAGTAAAATATTAAAAACTGAAAAACAATTCAATGTTAAATGGGAAATGACTAAGGGTTATTTTAACCCTATCTACTTTCTTGACTACTAACTTGACAATATTGAAGTTGTCTTGTAAAGTAGTATTAATTTGATAATTTCAACTACAACATATCATACCTATATTATGATATCAAATAATATCAAATAATATTTATCTCAAGTAGATAATAATATTGAAGTGATATATTACCATAAATAATAACCATAATATCAAATTAGTAGGATAAGTTACTAGTGAATATATTAATATTTTTTTAATAGATGTATTTTCAGTTAAATCAAGACGAAGAAACTTAATAAATATAATTGGATTACACTATTGGGTTAGATGGGTACACAAAATTAGATGTTGAGAATATGTTATTAATGCTTCACACCATTTTTTTTAATAACACTTTTGTCAAATTGACCGAATAAATTAAGGAACTATCTCTTAAAAGAATATAAAATTTAATTCAAATGAAAAAAAAATAGATTATTAAATATATTTTTTATTACATGTTTTATAATATAATATATATATATATATATATATATATATATAATCTTTTTCATTTATTTTCAATAATCATTCACCTTGTAATTATATATTTTAAGAGATAATATTTTTGTTTATCAAATTTGGACAACTTATAATTTTATATTATAATTTTTTCTACCTTATATCAATATTTTCTTATTCTTTGAAGAAAAGGGAGAGTTTTATTTCTCTATAAATTAATTTTTTTTTCTTTATATTATTATTTCTTTTACTATGTTGATGGTTAGTGGGTGATATACGGATGTTGGGAGACATATGAAAAGTGATTATTATTGGTCTTTTAAGAATAATCAGGGTTCTAGGTCAGAAACAAATGTTAAAATTGACCATCAAGTTTACCTAAAAGATTGAATGAACTGACAATGATGTTCGTAGTCCGAGGCATTCATGAAAAAAGTGTTTTGATAACCACTGAGAATGAGTATAAAAATTTGGGCTTCCAGATATTTTTATTTCTTGTCATGTACAAGGGAAGAAAATACGTGAAGGTGAGAATAAATATAATGTAAAATAATCTAATACTAAAAATTATATATATATATATATATATATATATATATATATATATATAAACAAATTCCATTTTATTTTATATTAAAAGAATTTGATTTAATTTTGTAGTCATTTGTTGAAATAAATAAGTTTGTTTTGATTAATATTTTGAAGACTTTGTGTCAACTAAAAAAAGATAAATTTACAATATAAATACAAAAAAATTATTTTTTAAATTGAATTTTAAGGTTGAATTAGATCTTATTTATTAAGATGATATGAGAGTAATTCAAAATATATCTTAACAATATTTATTATTTGTTTGATATATCGGATTATCTGTTATTAAATTATCAATTAATATCGATAAGTATATATTTTGATTATAAATAGAGTGAATTTAAAGTATATTAGTCATGCTATGTTATAATTAAGTAATTTTATATGTAAAAATATGTTCAATTAAATATATTATTTAATTAATTTTATTTTAAGAAGTAAATTTTAAGTTTAATTTAATTTTACAAAACATGTTTGGAAAATAAGATTTGTAAATGCTTATATATTTAAATTGACGTTATTTTTATTCGAGATAAAATTGTCAACACACTCTTATGGTGCTGAGATATAAATATAAGTTATAGAATTAAAAATTATAATTATTTACAAAAAATGTAAATTTAAGATTTGGATTAAAATATTTAAAGTTTAAAGTTTAAAGTTTAAATTATAAATTTAAGAATTAAATTTATTAGAATATTAGAGTTGTCACTTAGAAGCAGAAACCTTCTTGCACTAGAGAGTGGATAGATTTTGAGAGTGACTTGATGTTTCTTTGATACCACTCACATAACCCTTATGCTTTGCTGCAAATTAAAATCAAACGCAACTAAAATTAGAAACTAGAAAGCCTAACCCGTTTCCAATTTCTTTCCCACTGCAAAATATAGCAAAATATAGGATCATGATTCCTATCTGTGGACGGATATCCATGTCCGTTTGTCCTTCAACGGATGTCGATATCCGTCCACGAATATTGACATTCGTTTAAGAATCTAACGTATATTTACATCTGTTTTAAATGTTAATAAAGGGCAGAAAAGGAATGGGGAGGTGCAATGAACAATATGTGGTGGTGGAGGGAGTCACTCCCCAAATTTTGCTTGGAAAAGAATATATAAATGGGTCAAACAGACAATCTTTACTACTACACCCCCCTAAATTTTCCTACATACACTCCTATTTTCTTAAATATGCCCAACATTCAGATTTTACCCTTGCACCCCCTAAATTTCCCTTATACCCCTCCTAACTAGACTATCAAATTATGCCACGTGGAAGTCCTCAACTAACAAATCAATCCACCAGATACGACCATGTCATTGATCTTTACATCCATCAGTGGTCCAACTACATGTTGTCACCTCGTTAGCTCTTTTTTTTGCCCGCTTTTTTACCCCGTTTTTTTTTTTTTTCCCCCTTGTTATGCCACATCACTGCCATGTCATCACCATCTTCTACCTCCAAAAACCCTAATTTCCCTCAAGACAGAAACCCTAGCTGTCAGCCACCTTATCGTCGTGTCGTAGTCGTGAAACCGTCGTGAGGACACACTTAGCATCACAACAGGTTCATCTTTTCACGCAATCAAACTCAAGCCGTCACATCGTCAACCTTTCCACGCTGCCAAAACCATGCGCCACCACTGGGTGAGTCTCGCCGTCAACCATCTGAAATCTGCGAGTTCCTTTGTTCTCCATCATCTGTGAAAATCACAACTCATTCATTCTCTCGAACTCCTCCACAGGAAGCAATCATCCACCACTCCTCTCACTTTTATTTTACCATGTATTCCACTTCATTCATAGAGAGTTAAGCTTGGCTATTCCAATGTAATTTCATTATGAATCCTGAGGTTAAGTTGAATTAATGTATTTGTTTCTTTTGATTATTGATTTGAGTTATCCTTCTTCTATGTCTTTCGTCTCTCAATCAAGTTACAAGTAATGATTTCTGCATCATAAGGTGTTTGAATCTACATGCATATTGATCCTATGAGTTCAAGGGTTTCTAGGTTTGATTGAGAATTTACTTTGATTCAATTTAGGAACTTTCATATGATTAAATGGGTTTTTGCTACTAATTGAGAATGTACTTTGATTGGTGGTATTAATTTCAATTATAATTAATTGAGAATTTACTTTGATTAATCAACTTTTAATTTGGTTAGGAGATTTAAGAATAAACATGATTAAACATAATTGGATTTGATTAATAATGTACTTTGTTGAATTCATTGTGAATAATCTAGAAAGGTCTTGCATTTGATTAAGAATTTACTTTGGTTAACGATATGATCGCCCTCAAGTTAATTAATAATGTACTTTAATTAATTTGAAACCCGATTAATGATCAATCGAACAATAATTTATGGATAACCTATGATGAATCTATCTTGAAAAAGTGGTGGAATTAGCCTATTTCATTATAATTGTTTCTAAGTTTCCTATTAGTTCTTTAAACATTCTTCAAACATTAACTTCATTAGCATAATTTTTCACTTTTGTTCTTGAGCATTACATAACATTTATAAGAGTCAAATATTAAAAATAATTTCGTATTTATTGGGAGATGACTCAAGGTTACTTTAACCGTATCTACTTTCTTGAATACTACTTGACAATACTGAAGTTGCCTTGAAAAGTAGTATTTTTGATAGTTTCAACGACAGCGTATCAATAAAGAAGCAATCAAGTTTATTGAAATCTCTTTCCAAGTCTATTTAGTCTGATTAAAATGTTTGTATATAATTATTTGACAAATTAAAACTACTTAGATTTACAACAAATTAGGAGTTAATTATATTTTCTCTTGTATTTAAAATAATTTTTTTTCTAAGAAAATGTTCATGGGTTGATCTTGACCCACAAGGCTCTTGTAGATATTTTGGCCTTTTAAAATCTTTTTTATAAATAACTTTTTAGCTTTGTAAATTTTGCAAGCTCAAACTGACGTGGGACAGGACCAAACTATGTAAGGAATACCAAATTAACAAGTATAAGAGTATAAATCAAAAAAGAATATTTTTGTATTTTAAAAATATATATTTTTAAGAAACAATTAAATCAATATTAATGAAATTATGTTTTCTGTAATTATGTTAAAACAAGTATAAAAAATCTTTAAAATTATTTGAAAGCTCGTTTATGTGAAAGTCAACATAACTCATCTGAATGCATTTTTTGAAATCCTGACTGCATGCTTTGTTATTGGTCCAAAAATATTAATATGCCAGATTGAAATCCTGACTGCATGCTTTGTTATTGGTCCAAAAATATTAATATGCAAAATTGAAATCCTGACTGCATGCTTTGTTATTGGTCCAAAAATATTAATATGCAAGATTGTCCCAGGAATATTATTTAACTAGTATTAAATACAAGACATTCAGTTTGTACAGTTACACTGTTTCTGACAAGACAAAACAACTATATTTAATAATATATTAATATAGTTATTTATTACTATCTTTCAAATAATGGTCAAAGAACTTGTAGCAATCAATATTTTTTAAAAGATATCAAAAATACATTAATAGCACATTCAATTTATATTTATATATATTAAATATATGTTTAAGTGTGTCATTAAAAGCTTTAGAGTTATTTATGAAATACAATACGTTTTCTTTTTCAATTTTAATAAATTACTTATAAAATTTTGTATTTGATCATTTCCATTTTTATATCACAATATATAAATTAATTAAACAAATAAAAAATGTTAAAAGTATAAATAAACAAATATTTAATATTGTCTTGAATGTTAAAAATAAAAGTTATATAAAGTAAGAAAAGGAACCTCGGAGCAACAATATTTTTACTCTTAGTTAATAAAACTGATCACACACATATTTTTTAAATAAATAAAAGAAAACATGTAAACTATATATTACTATAATATCTCAATTATATCTGTACCTAAATTTGCACATTTTTCTTATATTTTGATAAACAAAAATTAAAAAAAAAAGGTTTTTCCACATCTCATTTCAAAATATTTCAGACATATTTTCTTTCAGTAAATTGAAAATAAAATATGACTTAACTTTAAAGAAAGTTAAACTTTAAATTTGTATTTTTTTTTTCATTTAAGTCAGACGCGTCATATATAAAATTAACAAGTTAAAGAACGTGTGAGACAGATGATGTAATCTGTTTGGATTGATAAAGTTAAAGAAACTAGCAGAATTGATTATACAAGTGTGCCATGATATAATATGAAATTAATTGCATTCAATGAATAAACTATTTAAATTAATATGAGCTTAATTAAATTTTAACTTCGTATGAAAATTATAATTAATGTTTTATTAAATATTTTTAGTGCATTAAATATTTTAATTTTTTGTATATATTTTTTAACTGAGTTAATGAGTTTAGATGATTTAATTTATTTGTTAATAGGTGAGATAACTATTGTCTTAAAAATATAAGTTATTATTACTACAAAATGATAAGGATGAAATAATAAATGAATTTTATTATTTTTATTAAAAATGTGATAATAATAATGATCATGGTAGAAATAGAATTTTTCTTATCATTATAGATGATGATGTGAATTCTATCAACATAATTTTTAGAAAAATAATAAAAGTAATTTGTGGTTTTATATTAATTGTAATATCATTTTTATATTAATTATTAAAAGAAAAATATGTGTGTCTCTATTTTTATGATAATAAAAAATAATAAAATTATTATTATTATTGTAACTGTAAAATTAAATAAAATAAATTTAATAACTTTATTGTAAATCTTTTTATTTATTTTTGTAGGTTGTTTTATAATTAAAAAACCCTAAGTTTAAAAAAGTGATCAAATAAAAAAAATGATTAAATTTAAAAAAAACAGTTAAAAGAGAAAAATTGATAAAATAGTTATTTTAATTTTAAATAAAAATTATCAAAAAAGTAAAATTGAAAAATTAATATATACAAAAAAAAATATTCTTTTATCTAAACATATATTACAAAATCTTACGAATAAAATAAATAAAATAAAGATTAATTGACATAGTTTATAACATAATTAGATAACAAGAGAGGCAATTAAAAATATAAAAATTTGTAACATTTGGCAGCAAGAAATAGAAATAATGGTCAGTTTAGATCCTTATTTTATTAATTTATACCAGTGAGTATTCAATAAATAATAAATTTAATAAAAATACAATTAAAAATATAGTAACATTTGAAACTTAATTTAGGTATTAATATAAATAGTTAATGGTCCAATTTTTATATTATATTTTGTTTTGTCGTATTAACGAGGATGGCGTTAGAGTTAACTATGTGATTGAAGTTACGAAAATCTGTTCATCCCAGTGTCAGTTTCAAATATTTTGACAACAAAGCATCCAGTCTGTATTATCTTCTGAGATTGGCCCTTGTCTTCCAATTTTCATGACCAAAAAAAAAAAAGTTTGCTATTTATAGAGTGCTTGACTGCTTCTCTTTCTCATCACTTTTGTCATTCAGAAATGGATGATGTACAGAACATGGAAGGGGAGTTTGAACCAACTACCCTTCATATGTTCATTGACTGCTACCATGAAACCTTTCTACCAACATTTTTACACTCCCAGACTGCTTTTCAAACTATTGAGGACACAATAACTGAGTTGGCTGCTGTTTCTACCTCTCTCGTAAGCCATCGTCTTACGAGGGTTCTTCAACGGCAGCGCCTCTTACTTTTGTTCCGAACGCGCTGCCCCAGTTTCCACCAAACTCTTCAGTTCTTAATGCAACACAATCAAACAGCGCGGTAAATTAACTATCCAATTATTAAATGATTTATACAACTAATCCTACTTTCTTCAATAGGCTTTGCTTTTTCTGAAACTAAATATCTGGATCTGTATGTAGGTTGCTGCAAGGACTGGGAAAAGTGAAAGACCAAGTTCACAAAACTGGAAGGATGAGATTGCACCCCGTTTTAAGGTATAATGTTTTAAGATTCATTTGAGTTTTCTTTGTCTCCATTTCAAAAATCATGATTATGTTCCTCCGAATAACTTCATGTAATAATGTCATTGTGTCAATATTTTTATACTATTTTTTACTTTATTTTCTGGAAAATATAAGAAAATCCTTATTCACAATGTCCTGGTCGTCCCCCAGAACTTTGTTATGCAGAAGGTAAGCTTTTCACCTAAAACATAAACAAACGGTCACATCAGTCTTTACAAGAAAAGAAAAAGCTATAAATTTCTTAATAATAGTGCTACGTAATTTCAGAACTAAAAATAGTAGTTTACTCACTATACAAATGTGGATATGTTTTTTTCAATTTCTGCAAGTGATAGAGAATAAGACAAAAATGAGATTATAAGGTTGTTCTGGTTGGTTTGTTTTGAAGGTTTCTTCCGAAACAGGAAAACGTGGATCAACCAGCACATCACAAAGAACAGAAAGGACGACGAACAATGTGGTGATAAGAGATCCAAACGTTGTATTTCCAAACCCCCATCTTAGATTATTCGAAACCACCACCAGGTAATTAGTTACAGTGATTTTACAGCATCATGAAATTAATTACATTATAAAAGAGCTTCCCATTATGACAGATGATGATTTTGTTTATGCAGAGAACTAATGTGGGTGTAAAGAAGCGTCAAGGGACAGGGAATTCTCAAAGGACGATATCAATTTGTATACTCAAATTGCTTTTCACAATTCTGATTACTAGAAATTGCCACTCAATATTAAGTTAAACATTCATGTATTAATATAAACAATCTTATTTGTATACTCAAATTGCTTTTCACAATTCTGATTACTTCATTAGTATTAACATACACTTATGAAGCCTCAATACGTATAGTAATACCATAAGGATATGGAAATGGTATGGATAAGCTGATTACAAGTTATAGAATATTCATCAAATCAGATAAATTTATTTTATTTTATAATTATGGTAATTACAATTTATACAAGTATTTGTAATCATAAAAATAAAATATATTTTTGTAAATATCATAACTGGTGTTGACTATATGTATCAATAAAGGCATCTATTATATAGAACTTAAAAAGTATTAATTGTATATAATAAAGTTCACAATAAAATGTAACGCTACATTTTTATCTAATATTTATTCTTTCCTTCACCACTATCATCTAAACAAATATAATTTATAAATTCAATTCATTAGGAGACAACTTTACATTAAGTTTAATGGGTTGAGAGACAACTTAAGTCTAACATTATCATCACATGTATTTCCTTAAATGTTCCTCAATCTTGTTTCTAGGCTTAATTACCTACTTAGTCCCCGAGGTAATTTTCTTTTTAGTACCCAGTTTTAAAAATGTAGGCATTTGGTACCTATGTTTTGAAATTTGTATCAATTCAATCCTATCCAGTTAACGGCGTTATAATTGATGCGAGAAATTAAGGACGTTAATAATAGCCTGGGTGGAATAGCTATCAAATGTTTGAATGCATCTTCATTAACGTCCTTAATTTCTCGCATCAATTATAACGCCGTTAACTGCATAGGATTGAATTGATACAAATTTCAAAACATAGGTACCAAATGCCTACATTTTTAAAACCGGGTACTAAACAGAAAATTACATCCTAACATGGGGACTAAGTAGGTAATTAAGCCTTGTTTCTATTATTTCATTCAGCACCTTTAATCTTTTCTCAACCAAAAGACAAATGTTAGAAGAAGTATATTTATATTTATCTATTTTAATTCTTTCAGAGATGAATAAATTCAAATTCCTCTCATAAACCACGTAGAATATGATTGCTTAAAAAACTTTAAAGCAACGCAAAGTTTCGAATACTATTATATAAAAGGCATATCCTGAAAAAAAAAAGATAACAAAATAAATAATAATTACTTTTCAGATACATATCTAAGCATTCCATAAATATCTAGAAGTATTCAAACAATATTTGAAACGTATTTTTGAATTTTTCTGCATTATATTATATATATAAATATAGATAAATCAACTAGACCTATCATTTTTCCACAACCATATGTAATATATACGTATATATGATTTAAATATTAATTTCCCTTTTAAATATAATAGTTTAATATATAGATTATAATAATGTACGTCTTTTCATTAAAAAAAAACGCTACCTTTTAATATTTTATTATAATAACTTTACCTATTATATATAATTGTTTTCATTAAAATAAAATCATTTGCATTAAAACAACTTATACACCATGAAAAGAAAAGGTTAATGAAATTCATCATTTTTGTCAAAACATCCCTTTTGAAACCTGTCTTTATTTCGCGTACTGCTTGAAGTTGAAGTATCAATATATGTTAGTGAAGGATATGATAAAATTTATTTTAGTGAAGGATAAAATATGGTTTAGTGTAATATATATATATATATATATATATATATATATATATATATATATATATATATATATATATATTCTATAATATTGAGATAATATATATAGAGTCTATATATATTATCTTTTTTTGACTAATATAAATATATATGGTGGAAGTCCCACATCGACTAAAGATAAGACACAATTATAATATATAAGTGAGACGTAAACTTCACCTTACAAATCGGTTTTATAAGATTGAGTTAGACTTAAAACTCATTTTCTAATATGATATCGTATACCTTTCTGGTACAAAAGTTAAAATTGACTTCGTAGAGAGTGAGTGCAAAATGATCTTATCTGCTTAAAAATTTAATTTATATTTTATTAAGTTAAATTTAATTAAAATTAACATTAATTTATATTTTACAAGATTAAATTTAATTAAAATTGAATTTAAATTTATATTTAATTTAATTTATATTATATTTTATATATATTTTGTAATTCTATTTAAATTTTATTTTAATAATTTATTAAAATATACTTTTTTTAAATATTTGCGAGTATCCGCGGATATCCACAGGTATCCGCGGGTTTTAAAATACCCTCGGATATTTTTTAAGTTGGTACCTGTGCGGGTAGCAGGTCGGGTAGCGGATGAATATTTTTTTTATCGGATCGGGTTGCGAGTAGGCACTATCTGTGCTTGAACCGACTCGTTATCATCCCTAGTATATACACAACAACAAAATATTTTGTAAAATAAAAATACATCACCATAATTTTATATTATACTTTTATGAAGGTTTTCACTAAAATGTATAATATTTACAAGGATTAAAATTATAAACTGTAACAATTGAAAATCGTGATAAATCCGAGAATTGAAATAACTGTCATGACAAATATATTTTAATTAGTATTTTTGTTAGAAAAAAAGGTAAAATTTAATAACAATAATAGCTACAAAATACATTTTATCATTATTTATTATATTTTGACAATTAAAAATTATATTTCATTATCATTTAACACTCTTAGAAAATTTGAGAAATTGTTAAATATTTTTAAATACATTTATTTTATAATTTTATAAATTTTTCCCAACTCCAAAATTTATTTATTAATTACTTTTGAATTGTATTATACTTCTACAGCAAACCAAAAAAATATTTGTCTAGAAAATGTGATGAACAAGACTATATATCTAGATTGCATATTCATGAAGGAATGTTGCAGATTCAACTAATAACGAGATCTCCTTATTGTCATATAAAATAAAACACAAGATAAAAACATCAATCTTTTTGAAATTTGAACAAAAATACATATTTCATCTAAATGCAAAGAATCACTAGTGTTGAAAGAAGTTTAGACGTCTGTTATTTTGGACTTTTAACGTCTAATATCTGTCTGACGTCTATATGGGTGACGTTAATGAGACGTCAGACACTATAGGTCAGACGTATGTGAGGTTGCGCCTGACTCATGGTGATTCGAGTTTACAACTTTATATTTTAGTTGAACAGAATGTATTGTACATTTTTTTATTGGATGATTTTAAAAATGTACTGGAGGGAATTGGAGGACTGCAAAACGCAAGAAATCACAGCCGAAGAACACCGCCCAAGGAGACGAGAATAAATGTACCAAAACCCAACGAAAACGCATTTTAATGGGTTCAAATAAAAGATAATGCATCAAAGAGTGATGTAATCAGAGTAAAATTAATTTAAAACGGTGCAAAAGTGAGAAAACGAACCTGAAAAGCATAACCCGTAGAGAGAAAACGCGATGAAGATGATCGAAGATGATGAACAATGAGTGCGCATAACGGCTGTCTCACGTTCGCAGTGTTTTAATGCCGATATTTAGAAGTCGGTTCCCCCATAACAGACGTCCAAAGGGCTTTAGAAGTCGATTACCCCATAATAGACGTCTAAATGGAGTCAAAAAGTGACTTTTTAAATTTCTGGGTTGTGTATTTAGACGTCGCTTCCCCCAATAACAGACGTCTAAATGACTTTAGAAGTCGAAGTGGCGGGGTCAGACGTCTAAATGGAGTCAAAAAGTGATTTCCTCAATTCTTGGGTTGCATATTTAGACGTCGGTTCCCCCCATAACAGACGTCTAAATGGCTTTAGAAGTCGGAGTGGCAGGATCAGACATCTAAATGGAGTCAAAAAGTGACTTTTTAAATTTCTGGGTTATGTATTTAGACGTCGGTTCCCCCAATAACAGACGTCTAAATGACTTTAGAAATCAGAGTGGCGGGATCACACGTCTAAATGGAGTCAAAAAGTTACTTTTTAAATTTATGGGTTGTGTATTTAGACGTTGGTTCTCCCAATAACAGACGTCTAAATGACTTTAGAAGTTGGAGTGGCGGGATCAGACGTCTAAATGGAGTCAAAAAGTTACTTTTAAAATTTCTGGGTTGTGTATTTAGACGTCGGTTCCCCCAATAACAGACGTCTAAATGACTTTAGAAGTCGGTTCCCCCCATAACAGACGTCTAAATAGAATAAAAAATTATTTTTTTAACTTTTTCGTTTAGTTTTGGCGTCTATTCGGGGGAGTCGACATATATGAGTATTTAGACATTGGGCCCCGCCATAACCGATGTCTAAATAGTATTTTTATTTACGAAAAATGTCACCGGTCAATTTTTACGTTGGATATTCGAGGGTCAGATGTTTAAAGGGTGACGTTAAAGGTCTTTTCTGCACTAGTGAATAAAGGAAACATTGTGTACTTAATTAATATACTAGTTTTTTTTGTTTTTTTTAATATTTTATTTAAGATTCTTCCTTTGTTCTCAGTGAAATAATATCTATTATTGTATTTATTTATTATTCTTCCTTTATTCTAAGTAAGTAATTAATTGATAATTATTATGAACAATTAATAAGAATAATAGTTATTAATTGAAAATTAATAAATAATGAAAATAAGATAATTATTGTAAACAATTAATAAGAATAATACTTATTAATGAAAAAATTAATGAATAATGAAAGTCATTTATTAGTAATTAATAGGTTAATTTATTAATAATTAATGAGTTAGACCTAATTGGAAGTCCATTATAAGATTTATAAATATATGTTTGAATGGGAAGTCAAGTAATTACTTTTGACTACTCATCTTTACCATATAATTATCAAGTAAAATTACTCACTTGATCATCAGAGTGTCTTTGATAGGTACTCACACACATGACTTGGATAAGAAGGAGACAGCGAACAACGTAACTCGAATGATGGAAGACCATGAGGGAGTCCACCCAGTTTTCAGAACAGCATGGAGTGCTTTGAGTATGTGACCTCAACCCCGTACCCGAAACAATTTGGCTCGCCGTGGGACCGAGCAGCATCCCCTCTAGCTACAAGGAACCAGACAAGTGTAATGTGCTCAACCTAGTCACTTGGCCCCAGCCTTCTTGCTGTGTAATGTGCTCAACCTTGGCCTGATAGTCTTGCACAACTTTGTACATGACAACTTGGTGCATGACTGAGCATTGTGTCTTTTTTCAAGTCTTGAAAGTGTGGCCAATCATTTTGGACGTCCAACCTTATCACAACATAATATGGCTACAATTTTAATCGCTCAGCTTGATATGACATTTTATCGTTTCTACCTGGTCAAGTGTTAGTGACGAGACCAAACGATCCCACCTCCAACAACACGACATGCTCCCAGGTTGGTCCTCTTGGCATTATTCATAGCCTCACGTTTGTAGTGTTTTTAAAGCCTTGTAAATAGCAATCTTTGGCCTCAAAATTGTTCCTCTTCATCTGCATTGATAGTACGGCTTGGTGCCTCCATTCACAACAAGGCTATCTCAAGCCTTAAGGTCTTCTCTCGTTCGGCACCCACTGGTCTCAAGCTTATAGTTGTTCAGTTTCGATTGAAGAACTGATCGGCGGTTTCTACCTCGCATCTTGGCCTTATCCATGCCTCAACTATCAACCTTTGGCATCAAACTTCCCCTAAAGTCTCAATCGGTATCTGTCTGATTTAACTCTTCCACAACCTTGTCCGATATACTGGTTGACTTGTCTCCACATTGATCGACCTCATACGTTCAACGTCAAGCCTGGTGCTGGACTAGCATTCATAGCCTGATGTGCTTTCCATATCGATGACCTTGCCTCATCCCTGCCTAATTAGGCTTAATATCAGCGGTGCAGTCACCTTTGACCTCAAGTCATGGTTGTTCAGGCATCAACCACTCAGCCCTAGCCTAGCTCCAAAGTTAACTGCCCGGCCAAGGTTTCGGCCATTCATTATGGACCATTTTTCTTTTGTGTAGGATATAACTTAGGTAGATCTGAGTCTCTCTCCTGCTCGATCAGTTGGCCCTACATGTTCAGCCTCATCAAGCCTCAATGGCTTGGCTTTCGTTCAAGCCCCAACCAGTCACCTCAACCCTTTTCTAGTGAGCGTTGTTTATCCATACAATCACGATCAACGTCCTTAGCTCTTCTACAAGTCAAAAGGCATTAAGCACTAACATCTTGGCCGTGACACATCCTAATATGGATTCCTCATTTTGGCCTTCAAACGTTCAACCGAAGATCGAACGATCTCGCTTGCTTTGTCATCCGGCCTTATAGCCTAAGCTAGCTTGATATTAATTGTCTAACCTCATAAATGTGTAAGTCAGATAGACTACACTTTTTTTAATCGTTCAAATTTGAATCGCTCCTTTTCATCTGTGCAAATGATAGGACCTTGCATACAAACCACTTGGCCAACTTTGAGCAAACAGCCGGTAGGGAATATTTTTCAACTACTGTCGAGCCCTTCACGGGTGGTCAGGGAACGTGTTTCAACTCCTGACTTACCTTCATCCAGCTAGTAGGGAATGTTTTTCAACTCTTGTCGAGCCCTCCACGGGTAGTCAGGAAATGTTTTCCAACTCCTGACTTACCTTCAATCAGCCGGTAGGAAATGTTTTTCAACTCCTATCGAGCCCTCCACGGGTGGTCAAGGAACGTTTTTTAACTCCTGACTTACCTTCAACCAGTCGACAAAGAATGTTTTTCAACTCCTGTCAAGCCCTCTACGGGTGGTCAGAAAACGTCTTTAAACTCATGACTTACCTTCAACTAGACCGCATGGAACCTTTTCTAACTCCTGCCTTACTTGAAACGAATGGTTGATGAAGCTCATGATCTTTGTTGAACATATACAACAACACACAAAGACAAGTGTCAAAGGTAAAACTAATTTGCATAAAAAGCGGACTACCTAAAACCCCTTCGCAGATTATATCAAGCTCGGGCTTAGCGGACGTTGTACTGTATGACCACCCGGTTAACCAAGGACCGGGCGGTCGACCATCCAACAACGAAATGACCGACTGGTGAGAAACAGTAATTAATTGATAATTAATATGAACAATTAATAAGAATAATCGTCATTAATTAGAAATTAATAAGAATAATGAAAGTCATTTATTCATAATTAATGGCTTAAACATAATTAAAAGCTCATTATAAGATTTATAAATATATGTTTGAGAAGGGAAGTCAGTTAATTACTTTTGACTACTCATCCTTACCATATAATTATTGAGTAAAATTACTGATTTGAGAGTTGGAGTTCCTGTGAAAGGTATCCACTCACTCGACTTGGACAAGAAAGAGATAGAGCGAACAACATAACTTAAATGATTAAAGACCGTTAGAGAGCCCATCTGGTCTTCAGGATAACATGAAATGCTTTGAATAAGAGACCTCAATCCTCTACCCGAAACAAAAGGTATATTGAATTTAAATAAGACATTAAGGAAGCAAATTTGGAAATATGCATTCAAGAACCTACTGTTACAAAAATTCATGAAATTACTAATAGAATTTTACCGACAAAAATAAATTTATCGGTAAAATTCAATTATCACTTAATTTTATCAATAGAAAAATTCGTCAATATATATATTTCATTTACCGACGAAAAAAATCTACCGATAGAATTCGTTAATAATATATATTTCGTTTATTGACAAAAAAATATGTCGATAAAATCCGTCAATAAATGAATTATGCATTAACGAAAGAAAAATCCGCTAGTAATCCATCGATAAAAATAACGACAAATTTCTCATCCAAATTTTGCTTAAATGTCAACATATACACGAGTTTATCTTCTTAGAGACTCTAGTTTTTCGTCTTCTTAAAGTCTCCTTGCCACCATTGCAACTCGCAAAGACTACAACCCAAAATCTGCTCATGGTTGGTCGATTATTACTAACGAAACATAAATTTCGTCAATAAAATCTACTGATGATAATTTTATCGACAAATTTTTTATCACTGATAAACCATTAGTAATTTTAATTTATCAACCTATTTTATATGTTATTGATGAATTTTGACCGTTAAAAGTATTAATTTTTCTTGTAGTTTACTAAATCTTGTCACATGCAAACTAAATATTAAAAATTTACAGGTTATCATTAATTAAAATATATTTTCTTTGAAATAATTATGAACTACAAGGTCAAGCACACGGGACAAAACTTTATAACCTTGAGCCTATGCTTAAAATCTTTATAGATCAAATTCTATCTCAATTCATGACAATGCGAACAATATCTCCATACCAAAATATTCATAGAAAAAGTAAAGTCTATATGGAAATACTTGCCCATGACCTGAACAAACCATAAACAAAGGAACAAAATATCAACAAAAATAATCTACAAATATTTTATTTTTGCGTTCCTAAATGAAGGGGGTGGCGACTGGTCAGGGGAACAACTAAAACAAAATGGGGACACAGAATACATTTTAAGTTTTTATTGATTTCTTAAGTCAGGGCAAAATGGTCATTAAAAAACCTAAAGGGGTGCAGAAAAAGAAGAGAGTGGTGCAGAAAGCAATTACCCACTTTTATGTGACTGATTTAGCGAATAATTCAAATGGGCTTCTCAGGTCTAGCTCCTTGGTTTTTGGGCTAAGAGTTTTTAATGTGATAATTATATTTATTTTTAACAAAAAGTAATATTATTTTATTAAAACGTATACATCATAATTTATATATTAAAAATTAAAATTAATTTCACGTAAATAAATTTAAAACATTCATATTTTAGTTTGAACTTTTAGATCTATTTTTTATTTTTATTTTTTAAATGAACAAAATGACTCTTTCACTTTACATAAAACTGGACTAACATAAAAACATATAGACCATTTAAAATACAACTAATATTGACAGTTGATTTGAATTGTGAATGGGTTCAAATTACAAAAAAGAGATTATAGTTAGTCTATCATATTATTCTGGATATCTCCTTTATCATTTTAATATGAAAAAGTGCTATCATATACTAATTACGGTATAAATTCTTGCTTCACTCGAGACACATTTTTTTAATAATATGTATAATCCTGGGATAGATTTGTTAAATTGGTCTATTTCATAATATTTGATCTCATGGATGGAAACAAAAAAATTCACAAGATAAAAAATATTTTTTAGTAAAAAAGGTTAACAAGGTTAAATGTCTATAAAGTTGTATGGCTAGATTAACTCATAGACCTTCTTTTAACACATGTTAACTATTTTATTTCTATTAATATATTTTTAATAATTTTTGAAAGTTTTTTTATTAAATTAATATATTGGTCTAATTGATGTTCAATATTACCAAAACGAGTTCTGACGTCCGTTATTTTAAATCTTTGGTGTCTGTCCAAATTTCGATGTCATAGCGTGAAACGTCAATTTGACGTCGAAAGAAAGAAGAGACATTGATTGACGTCAAAAAACTAGCATATCTGATGTCCAAGACTGTTGGGTAACATACCTTGACCGTTGAGTGCAATTTCCAAAGATAGTGAAAAATGGCCAAATTGACATCGAAATTTATCGTAGCCGATGTAAATGAACGTTTTTTAATGCATTAACAAACGTCCATCCTAAGATTTTTTTAATAAATAATTTATTTTTACAATTTTACCAAACTTGAAAAGCAAAAATGTAGGAGTTTAACATTTCATGTATCAAGAACTCAATTTTAACTGTGTATGTACTAATCAAAACTATAAACTAAAGCTATCGCAAGTAAAACTAAAAATTAAAGCTATCAAAACTCAAAGAATTAAAACTAAACTAATGTATATCCTAACTCAATCACTCTAAAAGATATGTTGTCCACTCTAATCGTATCTTCTTCATTATAGCCTATATTATTGGTGATAGACTGTTGAACCGCTGCAAAAATAAGCAACTTTATTATGTTTGCATTCTAATGTTTAAAGTTAAATGTGATTTGTAATATGTGAAAGATATATTATACCCTCAGTCTAATCATCTCTAATTTATGCTCGAATGATAGTCTTAATCTAGGACATGACATAGTAGTCGCCGCATGCTTATGAATCTAACTACTTGTTACACTAAACATAACAAAGAAAGTAATCAAATATTAAGGTCTAAAGTTCACATATGAAAATTAATAACCTAAAATTCAATGAGTTCTAACCTTTAGATACAATATTTGAATTTTTTGTGCTTTGCGCCAAATACTCTTAAATCTCATTCTACCTCTACCGGTCCTTTATTCAACTTGTATAATTTTGTTATCAGTTTTGCTAGAGGAATATCCTCTATTTCTGCCATGTCATCCTCTTTATGGATTGTAGGTTTACGCATTGGTTGTTTCTTAGGAAAGAAGTACTAAAATAAATATTTTAAAAGTTATAAATCATGACGACCAAAAAAAAACTTTGTTGCATCACCATCTTCCATTAGATATGCTTCAACACCTTCCCCTCATTTGCTTACACCAATAAGGTGATTATCGCAAAAGAAATAAACATAAGTGCACGACACACGAAAAGAAACAATAAGGTAAGATAATGTGCAAAAGAGTTTTCATAAAACAAACATAAAGATATTATCATATATCACTCATTCATAAAAACAACCATACCATATACGAAGACTCATACTAGACTCAATTATATGGATACATGTATTGATATCAGACTCTGGTCAATCATAGACTTGTGATGGTAAAACAAGTTACTCGTCCAAGTTACGACACACAAGCTTAGTCCATCAACTATTTTTGGTCAAGGTAAAGTCCTTAGACTAGAACCTCATATACCTCTTACCATGTACCTCATCCTTCTGTACTTGAGATTAGATAGTTATTAGAGTGACATGATAACTCTCAATATTTGAATCAATACACATACACTAATGAAACACAACCATAGAATCTTTCCACAAAATCCTTGGAATAAATTACAACAAATATGCTCATATCCATTAACAAGCTCATCCTCATCACCATACATCATTATTCGCATGCATATTAATCCATAAATCTATCAATCATTCTTAGATAAATATCATAAACCAACAACTATCATTTTAACATCATATAGTCCTCCATTAAACATACCAAAAAAGTACGTATACATTGAGTTAAACTCGATTAATTTCGCTCAATAAGAATATATATGCACTCAGTGAATAGTTCGTGAAAACATACTTACCAAATAGTTCGTTCAACGAGATTCACACAAAAGTCACCTAGTGAAACTTGTCTCGTAGGTTGTTGCTAAGTTAATGAATTCTTTGACATTGGCTTCGTCCAGCGAGTATATTATCGCACCAAGTTAATAGCTCTATGACTTTAACTTCGCCCAACGAGTACATTCTTGCCCAGTGTCCACCAAATCAATATCTCTCTAACTTTGACTTTGTCTAGCGAGTATATTATCACCCAACGACCACCAAGTTAGTAGCTCTTTGACTTTGGCTTCATCAAATGAGTATATTCTCGTCCAAAAAGTCGACGTAATTCTATATAACATAATGTTATATATTTATGTCATTTCAATCCTACAAGTTCAGTCCAACAACTAACAGATATGCCAAAACATACCAAATTTGAATTATATAACATTCACTTACTCAAATCATCTCATTAAGAATACCAATCTGACAACATTCTCAAATTTCAGCATATAATCAATTCAGGCAATTTAATAACCTAACCATAATTCAATAGATCACACTCATCACATAGCTCGTTCAATCAGTCAATTCAACATACAATCATAAAATTAGAAATTCAAAGTATATATAACTTAAAAACAATGAAATTAGCTTCCCTTACCTAACCAACAATTCATAATATCTTAATTAGCGAAACTCCTCTCAACTAATAAATGTTCTATCTACATGTAAAAACATCACAATAACAATCATGACATATATTATTATGATCACTGATCAATAAAAATTTATATAGAGTACTAAAAATATGCATGTAAGTGGAAGAAGACTCACATACAACAAATAACATAAAAAGACAAAGAAAAGAGTTGAAATTCAATGGGAAAATTGATCCATCCAATTTGAAAAACTCACTATGAAAATCAATATTATGAAATCAGTTCCTTAATTAGACAGAAAAAAAAGAAATCTTAAAAAAAATCAAATAATTTTATAAAACTGATTTTTTAAAAAATAGTGCGTTTTAAAATAATAAAATTTGTTGGTGACAAAACTATTTATATTAAAATTATTTTATTTTTAAAGTAATCCAATTTCATTATTTAAAACCATTATCATCTATATATATAATTGTTATTATCACTTTTTCAAAAGTAATTGGTTTATAACTGTTTAAAAATATTTTATTTTAATACTAAATTAGTTTTAAACATGTACGTCGCTATGACATTTTCTTGTGAAAATTTCCTTTTATAATATACAATTATTATTTTTCTACTTTGACAGTTTTCAAAATTATAAAAAAAAATGTCATCAATGAAAATTTACATTACAAATTCAAATTTTAAAAAATGTTTCCAAACCAATTTAAAAGACCATTACTAAAATATATTGTTTCAAAAACACGTTAAATAACTATATATATTTACATTAACTATAGTAATGAAACATCTATCTATATATATATATATATATATATATATATATATATATATATACAATTTTTCAAATAATTAAACTTCTGTTTATTGTGAATTTTAAGTCATTACGTCTTCAAAACAAATTCAATCCTGATCCTGCCAATGAATCTTTTTAATTATTTTTCGATAATGCTACTCTCTTAAACTATTATATTATTTCATATTTATCGGTTTTCTCTTTAGTTTATCCTATACCAAATGAAACGTAAAAGTGTGGGTCTTGCATTTGAACAACCATAAACTATTTTACGTTTTCTTCAGTGGGTGGATATAAAAGTCAACCCATCTCAGTCGTTAACGTATCTAATTAAATCAACTTAATAGCTCACGTGAACAGCGGTTTCATAAATCCGGACAACCAGCTTGTGGTGGGTCCCAACTATAATTACAGTTTCCGAGGAACATTACGTAAGCAGTATAAATACAAGACTGAGTTTGTACGGTAGTTCATGGTCTTTATTTGCGAGTAATGATTTAATTAATAAGAATTAAGCAAAATAATTAATTTACTTATTATAAATCGAGACTTATTAAAGTACCCCATTTCTAATTTGAAAATTATAAACAGTAATGCACGAAACCTTACAATTTAATATTTTATGCACTTGAATTTAAAACATCCTGAAATATTTCACTTCAAATTTATTATTTTTAATTTTTTAATAACAACATAGATGACATGCAAGCTTATCACTGTTATTTATGAAAAAGTAATAATTATTACACACTTTTATATTCATTTAATATTTAATATAGAAGATAAAATCTTTCGTATTTATTTAATTTTGAATACAAAGATAAAATGAATATGAAATATAAATTTTTTAATTCTTTTAAGAAAAAATAATTTTTTGACATAATTAAACTTCTTACGTTGATTTGACACTAATTTTTGTAATTTTTTACTTTTTTTTAAATACAAAAATTTATTTTTTTATGATCAATTTATTTTTGTTGTGTCAAATGGACGTAAAAGTATGTAATGACGTTCCTTTCTTGAAAAGAATAAATTAAAAAGTAAAAAAATAATATTAAATAAAAGTAAAAAATTTAATTGTGTGAAATAATTTTCTTTCTAAAATTAATAGAAAAAAATGTAAAGAAGTTTACACAGTGTAATTGTCCAAGTGTCTGTTTATACAAAGATGACATTAAGATTTTAGCTTAGATGGTAATGCAAGTTACGAGAATCTTCCGCCATGAGTCAGTCCCAGGTTTTATCCACATGACGACAAAGCATCCCAGTTTGTTCTTTTTGAGAGAGCGTCTTGTCTTCCATTTACTTGTGACAGAAGAGAGTTGTGGTTTCGTTTGTTATTTAGTATTGTATCGAACTTGTTTCTCTCTCTGGTTAATCACAAATGGAAGGTTTACACAACATGGATGGTGAGTTTGAGGCAGAAAATCTTGATACGTTCTTTGATTGGGACGATGACCAATTCATACCAACATTTTTACAGAGTGACACTTCCATCACTGCTTTGGAAGATCTAAATTTAATGGAAAATTTTAATTTCCAAACTGAGGTTCCTCCTGTTAACCCCGCTGCAGTAAGGACTAAGCTGCCTCTCTTTCTCTTTCTTACCTTTTATAATAAAGTTTTAATCATCTTGCTGTATTTGTGTTTTTTCTTTTAAATGGTCACACAGGGTTGCTTACGAAGGAAAGTAATAGGAAAAAAAAACAAAGAAAAGGGGAAAGAGAAAAAAAAAAAAAGTGTGCTTATTTCTTGTCTAATTGTTTAGAAAATAAGAATAATTAGATGTTTAAATTTACAAGATGATCTTTGTCTTTGAAAGGGAAAGATTTGACAATCATTGAGCCCCAAATGCATTTTCATATTTTTCTAGCGTGTGTAATAAATAATGTAAAAAAGAGTAAGGAATTGTTCATATATATTTTTCCTCTTTCATATATTATTGCCATTTATCAACTGCAAAATTTTTAAGATCTAACAACGTATGTGTAGCACAACAATGAGCACAATTGATTAATTAAACTATTCTTTGGAAAACATATCACACGGCACATTGTCACGTAAGAGAGGAAATAGAAATGTTTGTCTGTGCAGGCTGTTAATGGCAGTGAATTTATATGAATGATCCAGGTTATGGAATCAATAGACCAAGCAGAAACTCAGGTCCAACTCACGGACCCAGCATCTTGGTTTTCCCAGGGACCCTCAAGTACTATGGCTTTCGGTTCCGTTCCAAATCCACTGCCATCACCACCAACCACTTCTGTTCTTAATGGAACCCAACTCATCAACTCTTTACCATCCCTGGTAAATTAATGATTCTTCATAATTTCTTAAAATAAAAACACCTAACATCTTAATTCTTTTAATGCATATAAGATGACAAGTAAATACTTCGTTGCGTAATTTAATTAGGAGGAATTGATGTTCGACGGTGAAGGTCCATCTTTTCCAGGACTCGATGTGACCCAAACTGCTTGCTCCAATCAATTCCCAGACTTTCAAGATCAAAATGTGCTTGCGTAAGTTTTCCTGTCATTTTATGAATTGTAAATTTTATATCTCATCATAACTAGTCTTGAAATGTTTGTTTGTTTACTTTCTGCATCCCATGGTGTAGGCTTGAAGATCTTCATTTTAATGGCGAGCAAAACACATTCGACATCAATAATTTCAATGTTAACCAATCATCCTCTGTTAATCCAGCGTTGGTCCACCCAAACCCCGTGAGTATAATTGTTGAAAAACATGTTCAACAATTAAGGTTGTACTACACATGTTCCATAGTGTTTGGTTTTTGGTAAACCAATATATCTGGAGTTGTATGCAGGTACAGGTGAGCCCAGCGAATGAAACATACTCAAGTGGATTGTTTGCGCCAACCCAGAGACCGGAGTTTTTTCCGGTTCAGAATCATATCGGTGATTCCCTTGCTGCATGGAACTCTAGGTGCTCTTTGCCTTTTTCTACTTCTACTTCTACTTAACCCTTACCCAGTTATCCCCTCTCCTTACAAATAATGAATCCCACAAGAAAACAAAATTACGAGTCTCACCATATGAAACTCCACCTCTTTGGTCACTGTGAGACTCACAGCTTTGTATCTTCCGTAATAGCTTTTTCAAGCTTGCAATTAAACACGTTTTAATGATTGCTTCCATGTTCTGACGTTCAATTGAATATGGATTTTTAACAGTGGGCCCCAGCAATTCGAATTCTCTTCTTCTGATATCTATGGAGCACAAATCGCACCCAATTGCATGCAGTAAGATTTCATTCATCTGCTACTTATTGCAATCACTCGATCAACAAGTTAAAAGCAAAGTGCATTAAGTGTTTATTTTTTGTTCAGGCCATTCTCTACAGTGCAGAATCAAGTGGGCCATTCCTCTGAATTGCGGCATATTCATGATTTACAATCTCAAAGTTCTATGGGGCCTGTCAACTCATTGTATCTATCTATAGTTTCACCTTTTCTTGTTTTGGAAACATGCTTCTACGTGAAATTTACTGTAGTGTCTTTCACTTTTTAAAAATCAGCTTAAAGTACCAAGCGCGTGGTTGCGTTTTTCTTTTTCTTTTTTGTCTTAGGTTGGAGCCATACTCGGATGTTGACACTGCTTTTGTCACAATGCCAGCAATTCCTTATCAACTGGGTTGTAGACCTTTGCTGCCTAAGCCTGCAGTTCCTTCTGCATCCTCACTTGCCAATTATGGTCAAAAACCTAGCTTATTTGCGACAAGCAATTCCCAAAGATCCGGATCTTCAGGGCCTCCGACCAATCCAATGTTTGGCCTCAAATTTCCTCTCTGGTTACTAGTTCACAAAAAATTTCCATTTAAGGCTTTATATACTAATTTTAAAACTTTAAATAACCAACCATATATATATTCATTTATCTCTCTTGTTACTTTGTAGAGATGTCAAAAGATTGTATAGGAAAGAAAAAAATAACATCCCTTCAAAGAATGGATTAATCAAACTTAATACATACAGATAGCGTTGAGGGAATAACTATACCAAAAAAAAGTTAGCCATAAAAATATTAAAAAAACTTTTAAATTGCAATAGTTTTAAAATGGATATCCATTTATCAAATATAACATTGCATTTGTTGGGTTAATAAGATTCCTTTATTGCAGGTATTCCCCGTTTCAGGATCAGCGCCGTCATCCCCAAGTCACTATGCCTAATATCCAAGGACAGCAAAGTCGTGCCTCAATGCAACAGTGGTGAGAATTCAATTTATCAATAACCATTAACACTAATGCCATGTTTTTCATGAAGCGTACAATAATTTCTATATGTTGTAATAATTCATTACTTTTCAAATAAAGGTCCCCGGGTGCGCCCAATCACATTAATAAATATAATCAAAGGATGAATACCCCTAATCTGCGACGGCGTAGTAGCACAAGTCCTTGGGTAACTGGAGCATCAAGTTCACGAGTTTCTACCTCCAGGGAGGCTAAGATTGCTCCTGGTTTAAGGTATAAATAATACTTAAAAAGTTTCATTTCCTTGATAAAAAGCTCAATAATAACATAACAAAGTTTATCCAGAATACAAGAAGCCACTATTCCGAAGAATGAAGTACGGACTAGTCCGGACAAGGGAAATCTTCAAGGAACTTCATCAACTAGGTAGATTAGTTCAGCTATCTACGATTTCTCTTATAATTTATAGCTTGTAAATTCGGATACCAGTGAATATTGGATTTGTTGTTATTTACATGGTTGAATTTGTTTATAGGTCCGAACCTTCTGAAGCGATTAGGAGGATTCTAAATATGAATCCTTCGCGGTTGGTTAGGCGTCCCATCGCTGCTGAACAAATTCAAGGCAGCCACCTATCCGAAAGGGTAAACATATCCACAACGTGCATTATTTATTTATTTATTTTAAGTTATAGTTATGAACATCTAAGATCAACACTTTTAGTTACACAGCTAAAGCTGAAAAAAATGTGCGTTGTACAGGCACGTTATGAACCACCATCTCGTGGTCGTCCTCCAAAACGACGCTTTGAAGAGTATTTTCAACGTGAAAGGGTAAGCGATGTACTCGAATTTGAAGGAGTAAACTGTTATCTTAATTTCTGAAAAAATAAAAAAATTATCTCTTTACTTTTAAAGGTCTTTGAAAGTGTAACATATGCTGTTACATAATTATATATAGTTTTATAAAAGAGCGAATATATATACTTTGTTTTTCCTTTTACTGTGATAAAGAATATATGAACCCTAGAATGATGCAGTCTTCTGCTTGGTTTGTTTTGTTAGGTTTCTTCCGAAATAGGAAATGCTGGAACAACTCCAACATCTCGACAAGCCCTACATATTCCTTACAGTTATCGAAACGCCATAGCCCCAAATCCCCCATCTGCTCCTAGGTAGAGTCTGCAGCTCATAAGTCAATAATGCTGCTCTTCTCACCATACTTTCAACATTTAACTTAAAAGTAGTGAAGAAACTGAAAATTTTCATGGTGTGAATTGTCAGGTTTTCAAAATCTCTCTATGACATAGAATATGAGAGGAAAGGTCATCCCATTGACCCCCTTCTTAGATTATTTAAACGATCACCAGGTAATTATAATTCTCTAAATCACTCTTTTCATGAAGAAATTTGATAAAACATTGTCAGTAATTTGTTGTCTTCTTATTCAACAATATTCTAATAAGTTGCTGTAAGTTTATATATCATTGTAGAAACATTATTTATAGAAAGCCAGTATTGCATATTTTTGAGCTGAAAACAAATGGTGATTTTCTTCATGCAGAGAACTAGTTTGCCTGGAGTTTTCAGAATATATGACACCATATCTTTCCTCCAGAGCAGCTAGATTAGAAGATTTCAATTTGTATCTTTAAAAACTCATTAGTTGCAGACAATACTCATAAACAAAGACTAGTTTTGTCAATATTATTCGCACATCTAAGATTTGACATAAAACAAAGAATAAGGGTTATGTAATATATTTTCGTGTGCAAGTAATATTATCTGTGATGTTGGTTTCGGTCTACCAAAGTACTCCTGGGTGGCTTTATTATTTTGGCCTGTGTTAATGTTTCTCGGGCAAACAGACAGACTAAACCCTAAGATCTTAACCGCTAATATGTCGAAATAGAATAATCTCTAGTTTGGTTGTCATTATTCATTGTCAATAATTTAGTGAAAAATGTTTTTTTACACCAAATACAACACTTATCCGAGAGATGAAAATTATTATTAGCAAAAATGTTGAGTTGCTCAGTTTAAGAAATTAATTATTATTACATGGCTTTACTTTCCTATTTTGAAGTTTTGGAAAGTGTTTTTATTAATTGACCTATTGTTTATATTTAATTGGGATAAATTTAAAATGCCTTTGGTTATATTTAATATTTGAAATTTATTAAGTATTTTGCATTGATCATAAATAGAAACAATAAGATATATTCTTATTTTCTATTAGTTATAGTAATATATAAAAGAAAAAAAAAAGACATATTATATAAAAAATTAATTTCTTTATGTTTTTAAATAAAGAAAAAGCAAAAAGAAATGAAAAGGACCACCACTTGTCAAATAAGTTCAAGAGTGCAAAGGTATAGTTTACCGTGAAGTTTTACATTGATTGTTTAATAATCATTGTAGAAAAAAGAAGTTTTTCAAAAATTGAATTTCTTAAAACCTTTTTTTGTACACTTACTAAAATTATAATTAAAGTTTAAACAAGTTTTAGGTTTTATGAACTAACCTAAAAGTCTCTTTTTTAAAAAAAATTGAATATCTAATAAATTAAATATTTGTTTAAATTCTTTATATTATACATGTATAATATTCAAGTAAGATGTAGATTAAGTTCCTTATCTGTATTTACACAGTATGTTAATTAATGTATGATAAAATATGAGTTTAAGGATTTATATATTGGTATTCTGTCACAAGTTATTTTGTTCTTAAGTATCAGATTACATGTAAAGATATCATACCAATTTTGTTTCAGAGGAACATATATATATATATATATATATATATATATATATATATATATATATATATATATATATATATATATATATATATATATATATAAATGATTCATTTTTCTAATTTGCAAACTTTTTCAAATAAAAATTAAAATCAAATATCCTTACAATTAAATAATATTTTTAAATTGAAAATAGTATTTGATTATGGTTCTACTTATAACTATAGTTTCATATTTTTTATTATTTATTATTTATTATTTATTTATAGTTTAATATTACGATTCTAAAAAAACCAAAGCTATTGACTTTAATATTTCGATGCAAAAATACTCATCATATTTTACTTCGTCTAAATATGTTTTGACAGTAGAATCAAGATTTATTATTTAAAATAATCCGTACCAAACACTAATAATCTTAAATTTTAAAAAGGTTACATTATATCTTATATTAATCGACATAAAACAAATAATTTATGTTGGGTCTTATAATGTTTAACATAATAAATTATTTGTTTTACATCGGTTAATAAAAAGTTGAATGTAAAACACTTCACTTATCTATAAAAAGGTCATCATATTTTTTTAACGTTGAATTATTTTTCTATCAAATATAAAATAAGTGATTTAAATGATTATTTTTGTTAATAGATTGTGCGTCGATGTGTGAGAAAGAATGTGGGTGAAAGAGTTATTTATACCATATTCTGAAATTTTTTAAAAAAATTTTTGTAAAGATCAAAAGTAGCCTATTTCGTTGATTTTTTTAACTTGAGAATGTTGCAAAAATTGTATTTACATATACTTTTATATATGATATTTGTAATTAAAGTAAAAGTTTAGATTATAAAATGAATAATAAAGAAGATGGTAACAACTTTTAAAATATAAATATGAGTGTGACCATACAAGATATTTACATCACTCTCTACTCGCTCATACTTAGATTTCTAACAAAGAGTTGAAGATATATATATATATATATATATATATATATATATATATATATATATATATATATATATATATATATATATATATATATATATATATATATATATATATATATATATATATAGGTTTGCTGACTTATGTAACCTCTTATCAAATTTTAGTTGATAAAAAAATCTCTATCCATAAAATGATATACTTTAGAAATAGGGTATTTTAATTTTTATTTTTAATTTAAAATAAAAAATATTAGAAATTATCCAAATATCCTTAACCTTAAAACTTAGAATTTATAATATATGAGAATATTTTTGTCGACTAAAACGAGGTAGTTTAATATATAATAGAAAAACTATTGGTTTTTTAAGTTAATTCAGTAAAATTATTAAATAGTTGTGATTTGTTAAATAATTATTTTTTCTTATATCCTAGATTGAAATTTATTAGATTTAATTGAATAACGGTAACCTTGTGTGTATTTACTTTTTTCTCTCTCTCTCTCTTGTTAGCCATCCAGTCGTTTCTTTACTGGTTCTATCTTATCATTTGTCTTATCGTTTGGCAGAGGATAATGGGTAAGCCTGAGTTATTTGTTCTACACATCATAATCCTTAATTATTTAATTTTCTAAATAAATATACTTAAAAGTTCTATTTATTTTTTGGTAATTTAAAGTAAAAAAAAAAAAGATATATGTTCTATGATATGATTTATAACAAACTACTTATTTCTTCAATTCTCGTATCTAAGTTTAGCTATTATTCTACAAATTGACTGGTTGGAGATCTTCTCAGTTTGGCATCATTCCAAGTTTTTTTATCAAGATTAATATAAAATTCTAGTCGATGTAGGCGTAGGTAAAAGAATTTTAAGATATCCAAAAAAACAAAAAGTTACGACATATAATATAAACCAACAAACAATATAAGATCGATTGGTTATATCGATCGCGATTGGATAATGTTGGTAGATGACATAAAGAGTACTTTACGTTATGTTTTTACTAATATAGTAAAAGAAAACAACATTGATTATTTTTGTCTATGAAGCCGTTTATGAATTGAGATATATACAGATGAGACTCGGTTCTAATTCGAGAAAATATATGGGATCTTTTGCCAGAGTTAGTTTTGAACTGAGGTGGTAGATACCCTTTTTTTTAGAAAATTTGGTCTTTTACCTATTCAAAATCACTTTTTTTCTTTTTTTATCTATAATGGGACAACAGAGGCGGCGACGAACGGTCGAGGACAACAAAGAACGACTAAAGGCGGCAACGAATGACCGAAGGCGACGACAAACAGTTGGTGACAGCGGCGAACGGCTGGTGGCTACAACGAACAGTGCAGTTCGCGCGAAAGAAATAACGGCAGCAACATTTGCGCGACAAAATGGAGCCAACGAAGATGGAGACCACACCTGACACTTCGCAAAGAGAAATGGAGGCCACAAACCAATAGCTTCGCCTGAGAGAAGAATGGTTATGCAAGGAAGAAAAAGCAATATTAGGTTAAAATTTGTATGACGAAAGCCAGTGGTGGAGGCAGCGATAGTGGCCAATGGTGGAGACAGCGACACCAGCAGCGGAGCAGCAAGGAAAAGTTGTTCGTGTGAGATGGAAGCAGCAATTCGTGTTCGCTTTCTCTCTCGGAAGAAGAAGAAGAAATAGTGAAAACGTGCTTATTATTTTACACTTCTTGCATTTAACTATCAAAGAGGTTATTACCTCGGTTATAAACACAACTTATACGTAAACCATCCAAAAAAAATTCAAAATAAAATTGTAAATGACAAATTTCAAAATATCTATTAACTATAGGTCTCGGTTTGCGGTTAAACCGAGACATAAAGGGTCTATGGCATCAGTTAAAATGAAATCGAGACAGTAGAGGTTGATAAAATGGATTTGGAACGTTCAGAATTAGGGGTTGTCAGTCTTTGGAAGGATATACTACCTCGATTGGTCAGAAAACCGAGGCATTAGACCTATTTCAAAAAAACTGTCAGGGTTTTTTGTCTCAGTTAGTCTAAGAATCGAGGTACTAGGCGTATTGCGAAAAAGCTGAGGTAATATACATCCTTAGACATCAGTTCTTAATAAACCAAAACATACAGTACCAAAATTACGAAATTAATTACGAAATTGTTGCTGCATTTGTAGATGTTTCAATTTTTTTGAAACCAAAGTGCAAGTTTAAAAACGATTTATTTACGGGTGTTTCTTACTTGGAGAATATTTTCTTGGATATGAATGAAATAAGTTACAATTGTACATTAAAGTAGAACTCGTAGCTATTGATAAAGCAATGGATCAAGCTACATTGTTTCAAAAGACACTAAGATATGAAAGATAAACAAAGTGAGGTTACTATAATTATAACAATAAATCAACTCATGAAAAATCAAATACACAACAATAGAATAAAGCATATAGCAATTAAATATTCTTTCATAAGAAAAACAAGACAAATATAAAAAATTTATTTTTTTACTTAAAGAACAAATTATAAATACTTTAATAAAAATATTATTTATTACGCATTATGCTTACAGTTACTAAATTTTACATCAAGAAAAAGTATTAAAATATAATATGCAAATTCTACAAATATAAAAAAAATCCATAACATTTTATATATAGACACAGTAAAACTTATGACTAACATTCAATTTCTAGAATAATTGTGTTACTGAAATGAGTCTATAAACATCTATGTATCCTACTATATATTGATGTAGACAATTTCAAAGTATACTTCTTTCAATAATCAATATTAAAATGTTAACATAGCATTCATTTTACTGGTTAATCTCGAGTGCACGTATGATCTTGTAGGCATCAAGCTATTCATATTTATCAAAAACCAATGAATCAACTTTCGATACCAAATAGAATCGAAAACGTGGTCCTTCCAAACCTGGTAAAAAATTATACTTTTACTACACATATAAATTTTTTTATACTCATTTGATATTATTTTATTTACCTTTTCCTTTTTTTTTCTTTTTAAAAATATAAAAATTTATTTTTTATAAATATTTTATATTTGTAATGTTTATCAAATAAATAAATATAAATATAATTGAGCTTACTATTAATGAAACCTTGTAAATATTGTTGAAAAAACAATGTCCCACACTGAACTTGCAGTTTGTAATCCGGAGGCTGTGGCTTTTGTGGACCTTATTGACAATATTGTTTTGTCAATAATATCTAGACATGTATGCAGGAAAGCAGGAACATGCCCCACCCCAAAGACATGCTGCTTGGAAAATTCTAGATGCTGTTCTACTTCTACTTCTACTTAAATATATATTTACTCAGTTATGCAGTTACAAATTATAAAGCTAGAAAAGACAACAAAACTTAAATATATTTAATTCTTACCTCTCTGTTTGTGTGAAACTCAAAATTTTGTATCTTTCCAATTTTTTAAGCTTAAGAATTAAATATGTTTGCATGTGCTCATAATAACGTTCATCTCAATATGAATTTTTAACCGTAGGCCTGAGCATGGTGCACAGTTACTGCATTAACTGATCAACCAACCAAAATGCATGCACAGCTTGTTTTTATTCGGATCATCACGCCAACAGTACATTATCAAGTGTGGACCGCCATTTATCTGAATTAGAGCTTATCATAGAATGGGATGGATAAACGTCCTCAATTTCATATAATCTAAATTTAATATTTTAAAATTTCTATTTAATTTATTGGATTAATTGGATTTTTTTATTAATGAATTCGGCTGAGTTTTTTTAGATTGTAGAATTTATATTAAATTAAATTTCTTTAATGAAAAAGATTATTTTTGCTTTCAACAAATTATATAAATGTAATAAATCTCTAATTAAAAGAATTACATGCATAATTTTAATAATGATTATTATAATGAATTATAATTTTATATAATTTATTATTAAATTTTAACCAAATAATATCATATTAAAAATGAACTTTAAAATTTAAAATATATTTATTTGAATATTAAAATATAAATTCAAATTGAGTGAAATATCTATAAAATTTCAATTAATCGTAATTATTTAAACGTTAGTCATTTATTGAATCTAATCATATCTCAAATTTTGTTTGAAATTTCTTCGAATTTGGTTTGATAAGAATTCTCTTTCCAATTCTGCACCGCAACAAATTGTTGATTTTGATAAGTGTGAAAAAGAATTATTTTTACATTTATAAATGAGTTCAATCTTATAATTATTCAGATTGTTCTTTCTTGAAAAGTTATAATAGGTACTAGATTGTTATGTAAAATAGGTGTATTATTTAGATTCTGTCAGCCAATTTTCGCAAAGCGAAAGTCAAAATTCGCACTGCCACCGAGTACTATTTCACCTTCTATTTTGGAAATAAGTTACATGAATTTTACTGTAGTGTTGTGGAAAAATGAACCCTTTAATAAATCAATATAAATTTAATTTCCACAATTATAAAAATACAAAAAAAAATATTTCTATAATGTTATTGTTAATTTTATGATCTAATTGAGTTATTGAGTGCAACCGTTAAACAAGTCTTCTGGAAGATAATGATATCTATTACTTATTATGTGTCATGTGCACAATTATCATTTTTCACTAATAAGTTTTTGCACTGTTATAAGGAAGTTGCGTCCAACACAATTATTTGAGCATTTATGACCCTTTCAGACTTTATTATGTATTTTATTTTCTTGTGTTTTCTTTGATACAATTTGTTTATAGATGTTTATGCTTTCATTGGTTTGACCTTTGTTGAGTAATTGTCTTCCTAAGCCAAGTTACCTAATACTTTAGAATAAACATAACTTTAAATGTGGAGAAGTTTGATATTGTTATTTTCTACCTTTTATTGGTGTTAAATTTTGTGAAAAAAATCAACTTTTGTGTAGCTTTTATCTTGTTTAATGATCAAGTTTTATCTTATTTTTGTGTTGTTTTATATTTGTTTACCTCTAATATCTATTTTGAGTATGTAAAATAAGTCAATAGGAACCAATTCTAGTTGAGGAAAACAAGTTAGAATTCAAGAAAACATTATTAGACAAAAATTAATCTCACATATATTTTTTCACTATATTCAACATGGTATTGAGAGCCAGATTATTTTGAGAAAAAAATTATGTTGCATCTGCCACTTCGTCAAAGCTCCTACATGCTCTTAACGTCTTTTGAAGTTGCAGATCTACTTCCTTTTTTCATCGTGCATGGTGACATGTCTCGTCTCACCTGAGGCAACGATTCAGAACATCAAAGTCGTCCTTTTTCCTCTTATAGGTTCTTCGTGCGTGGTTGTATGTCTGTCTCCTCTCAAGCAGCTATTTAGAGGGTTGAGTTTGCTCTTTTTCCACTTTCAGTTGCCTTGATTGGAGAATCTTAGATTTTTAAGTTTTTTTTCTACTGTTCATCAGTGACTTCTTCCTCTACTGTCTCTTTTGATCTCCCTTATGTCACTATTGCATTTAATCCGTCCTTATATGATTTTTCTCCCATGACAAAAGATGGTTCTTGTTAGTTTATTTATAGTCGTAGTAGCTCTTCAACAATGACCTCTTTATCCACAAAATGTCAACAATTTGGTATCACTCAAGGGCAGAAACAAATATTTTCACTAAGTCTTTATTAATTATTTTGGTAATAAGCTTGGTATATACAATTTGCATGCACCAACTTGAAGGAAGTGCTAGATATATTATCTTTAGTTAATTTGTTATTGTTCTTATTTGTACTTTCGACCAAGTTCATATTTCTCCTATCCTATTATATATTCAATCCAATAAAGATTAATTTGACATATAGTTTTTCAATATAGTTTTTCGCTATATTCAACTGAACAAATTCTATTTGATTTTTTTTTAATTTACATAAAATTGTTTTTATCTTGAAGATGGGTCAAATTTGTAGCCATAACTTTCTCTTGCTATGAATTTAATTATATCAGTTCACATTTTTTTCCCCTTTTGGTAGGGATGGCTCAGCGGCACCTAGAAGTTCTAAGCAATAAATACTTAATTTTGAGTTAATTATACTCAACTGCGATGGTAAAAAGAATATTTCTATTAGAGAACACTAAAAGAAAAGCAAATTTTGCATGTCATCAAAATAGGAATTTTCTTTATTTTGTTTCAATGCGCGCTTTTTTTTTTTTTATAAAGACCTGAATTGCCTAGTCTGTATTTATTACTTTTTATTACTGGCAAAAAAAGGTAATTTAAATTAAGGTGAGTGTTCTTAATGGAGAATTATATTCCCTTTTCTTTTTTCTCTTTCCTTAAATGGCTTTTTTCATGAATTCTTTTTATTCTCATAAAATTTGTATTTATTAACAAATTTTGAATGTATTTGGATTATTTCATTGTACGAATAAAATTAGGGTGTTAAAATGAGTTCATTTAACTCACCACTGAGTTAAAAATAAGTCAATTCAATTTGACTGTATTTTTTTTGATAAATTTTTTTTTAACATAACTCTCCATCACAGATTAATTAGTTAGTAACTTCTCTTTTAAAAATGTTTTGTTTTTCAATTTAGTGTATAGATTAATTATAATACAATCAAACAAAATTAACTCCACTCATTATTTGATATAAGTAGAATTAAAGTGTTCACCAATTTTATCAAATATTATTATAAATAGAGTATTTGAAAATTAAAATGAAAACTTTGCAAATAAATAAATTAAATTATTCAAACATTATTAAACATTATTACAATATTTAACAAGATCAAATTGTCAAACCACACAGTAAAAAATAAATAAATAATTATAATAAAAATTTGTGAAAAAATGATAAAAAAATTAAGAAAGGGATGTTATTGATAGACTGTGTCAACTCACTCTCAACACGACTCAAATTCATTTAAACCTCAACTTAAATAAATTGAGTCTACTTTGATATATATTTAAAAAATTTATTTCTTTAATTTAATTTGATTTGAACTCGTACTAAATCAGGTTAAAAAAAAGTTAAATTTTATTGACGTTGAATAAAACTATTTATTTTAAACAAAATTTCTAAAACTACAATTTTTTATTTCAATAGTTACATCTTCTAGAAAACGTCAGAATGTGGACCAAACAAATGTTATATATAATTTTATTTGTGGAAAGAAGTTGGGTTAAAAAGACAAAGATAGAGATTTTATATAGATTAAAAATATGATGAAGTTATAATGTATTAAATAGATAAATTATAATATATAAATATATGTAAAACTTATTTTATAGGTAAATTTAGAAAGATAAAATTTACATTTATTTATATATTATAATTTTGCTAGCATCTCTAAGGCAATTTATTTATGGAAAGAAGTTGTCTTGAAGAAACTTAAACATGTTAAAGATTTTATATTGTTTAAAAATACGATTAAATTATAATATAAATGGATGGTAAAAGTTACCTTATAAGTCAATATAGCAATATGAGATTTAGATATAATAAAGTTACCTATATATATATATATATATATATATATATATATATATATATATATAGGGTTTGCTAACGCGCGTACGCCTGTTTTTCAGTTAGTACATTTTAACAATGTGTACCGGGTTTTAGTAGACAAAAATACCCTTATATATTATGGATTCCAAGTTTTAAGGTTAAGGGTATTTTAATAATTTTCATTCTCAAAACTTTAAAAAAAAAAAATAAACCCCCCAAACCCTTACTCACCTCTCTCATTCCTCTCAATCCTTCTTCTTTCATCTCTCTCACTCCAACCTTTTCTCTGTCATCCCTACTGTAGCCCCAATTGAAAAAATCAGAAACACTTGCCTTTAAAAAATTTGCCTTTGTAAAGAGTTGAGTCATTGACATATTCACCTTCAAGACAAAGGTTCATTCAAGATCTCTTCAATTTCACCATCTTAAGTAACTTCTCTAATTTCATCATCTGTATTTGTTGAATCATCATCTCTAAAAAAAACCCTCCAGGCCAATTACCAATTCTTTCGGATGTCATTATACTTGTGAAAATTAGATAAAATTATATACGACAAAAATTATAAAATGAAAACTCATTATAAAGTCATTTTTTGTAAGAAATTGTTTAACAACTGAGTGTTTCTAATTTTTTTCCAGGCCAATTACAAATTCCTTTGATGTCATTATGCTTGTGAAAATTAGATAAAATTAGATAAGACAAAAATTATAAAATAAAAACTCATTATAAAATCATTTTTTGTAAGAAATTGTTTAACAGTGAGTATTTTTTATTTTTTCCAGGTCAATTACCAATTCCTTTATTCTTGTGAAAATTGGATAAAATTAGATAAAACAAAAATTATAAGATGAAAACTCATTATAAAATCATTTTTTTGTAAGATTGTAATGTTTCTGATTTTTTCAATTGGGGCTACAGTAAGGGATGACAGAGAAAAGATTGGAGTGAGAAAGAGGAAAAAGAAAGGGTTGAGAGGAATGAGAGAGGTGAGTAAGGGTTTGGGGGGTTTCTTTTTTTTTTTTAGTTTTGAGAATGAAAATTATTAAAATACCCTTAACCTTAAAACTTAGAATTCATGATATATAAGGATATTTTTGTCTACTAAAACCCGGTACACATTGCTAAAATGTACCAACTGAAAAACAGGCGTACGCGCGTTAGCAAACCTCTCTATATATATATTATAATTTGATTATATTTCTAAATTATATATGATCTCTAGCAACTCACTTTATTATGATGTATTTAGACTATCCATAAAATAAGTAGTGTTAATTTATTAAGATTTACATATTTTACTAATATAATCTTATTTACTAAAATGGCTAGTTTTTATTACAATAATTTATTTTATTTATTACTATTAATGATAAGAAAAGTAGAGAATTGTAGTAAGAAAATGGAATTCAAAATAATGTACCATAAAGTGTTTTTTTCTTTTAAACATCAGTTTGTGAGTAATTCTTCTTTTATGATCATTTATTGTTTTTAAATATTTACAATACTTTCTTACCAACTGTCCGTTAAAAGTTAAAGGTGGGGTGTTATTTGGATTTGAGTATTTTATACTCTTTTGAGACGGTTTATGCATGTAAAAGTCAACATAGTTGTTTAATTTTGAGTCTCCTCTAACGCAGTTTCAGAAATCTAGACAACCTGCTTCTGGTGGACCCAATGCTATTAATCTGCAACTTTGTAAGAGGAATATTTTCTGAGAAATATTAACTACAAGACACTCAGTTTCATGCAGTTAAACTCTTTATGACATTTTTTATTTCACCATAATAATTTTAAAGTTTATTTGCACAGAGTGTAATGCACACAAAGAAGACAAAGATATTTGATTATACAAGGTCCATCCCTTGTTGACAGCAAAGCTTCCTTTGTTGTCTCTCTTGTGAGAGGTCACATTTTATATCATCAAAACACAAAAATACAACATTAAAACGTTATAAATGCAGACTGTAATTCTTCAAATATGTTTTATATATAATACACAAAGATGACAAAGAGATTTTATTATATGGAAGGTCCATTTTTTGTTGACAGCAAAGCATCTTTGTAGGTTCTCTTCTTTTTCCATCCATTCCATGCACAACCTTTGTTATAAATACTCAATCAATGTTTATAATTTTTCTCTGTCCCATTTCTCATACCATACCCCATCATTTATAATATCTCAAATTTCTTTTCTCTCGTTTGGTGTTCTTTAACATTTCAGGTATTTCTGAATAATTTTTTTTTCTAATTTACTAGAGAAAAAAGCTGTGTTGTTTTTGTTATTTTTTTATCTTAATCTCTTTCTGTCTTTCATCAATCACAAATGGATTATGTAGAGAACATGGATAGAGATTTTGAGGCAGACATCTTCAGTGACTGGAACGACGATGACTTCCAACCAACATTTTTACAGACAGACACTGCCCTCACTGATTTGGATGATGCAAATTTAATGGAACATTTTAATTCTGAAATTGAGTTGCCTCCTCTCCCCAGTTCAGTAAGTACTGAGTTCGCACTCAATTTCTTAACTTTTTTATTTTATTTTATAAATCTAACTTTATATATGTAATAACTTATTTTGAAAATGATTATCCATTGTCTAGAAGGAATGGAGAAGGAAAAAAAACTAATTAAAAACCATGAAAAAAGAAGGAAAGAAAGAAAGAGAAAATAAAGAAGGTGGTAAAGAGATGATTTATTAAACAGCTTTTGTTAAACAAAAGAACAAAAGAAAGACAAAACAATTTCTTTTATCTGGTTTAATTGCTTAGAAAATAAAGCAACACACGTGTATACGATTATATAAATATTATTAATAAAAAATAAGCGTAGAAAATGAATATAATTTGATATTTTAATTTACAGGACCCACACGCTTTCATGCTTTCTAACCTTAATAATATCACAACAGTTTCTTCATTCCAAATAAAGTATAATTTTTGTGTACTTAACGTTTTTAAAGCTCTGATTATTATTCCAAATAAAGTATTATTAATGTTTCTTTCTTCCAGATAAAGTATGTGTACATGACACTTACCATTATTCTGCTACTACTGTTTATTAAAATTTTCTTTTGAGAATAAGCAACGCACTTTTGCATCTGTACAATATTATCCATAAAAATAATCTATAAATGTTTATCTGTGCACAACGATGTAAATTTTCATGGATTTATACAGATATTGGAGCCAATGACTGAAACAATCGACCATACGTTGTGGCCTTACCAGGGTTCGGGTGCACCACCTCTTACTTTTGTTCCGAACCCGCTTCCTCCATTAGAACCAAACACCCCACTTCTTAATCCACAACAATTAGACAACCTTCCATCATCATCATCATCTGGGGTAAATTAACAATTTTTACTGCTCTAATCTCAAAATGTTTCCAAGTCTATACAACATTAAACTAATCTCACTTTCCTTTAATGCGTAATTAAATTAGGAGGGGTTAATGTTAGATGCTCTTCCAACTCTTCAAAGCCAAGACATGACGCTAGCGGGTTATTTCAATCAACTCTCTGAACTGCAAAATGCGAATTCGGTTTCGTAAGTTTCTCCTTTCATTTTTTGAATTATCCATTTTATATCTCGTCGATCGTGACCAGTAATATTATAAAATGTTAATTTAGCAGAATCGACAACAACGATTACAATGTTTTCAACACTAATCAGTCATCCTCGAACCCAGGACTGCTCCACCAGAACACCGTGAGTATAACTGTTGAAAAAACATGTTTAACTGCTAAGTTTGAAGTACATATATTCCATAAGCTGTTTTTTTGTTTTGTTTTTTGTGAACCTTATTGACCATAATTTTTGTCAATATCTGTATTTGTATGCATGTACAGGAAAGACCTGGGAACACTGAAAGGACACAATCCTGTGGACCTTTTGCCCAATCAATAAGATCTACGTTATTTACTCAGCACGACGATGCCAGTAACTCTCGTGCTGCGTGGAGTTCTAGGTACTCTTTTACTTTTTCTACTTCCTTATTACTTATCCAGTTTGCAACCCATATAAAATTTTTTATTGAAAGTCTCACGCATGAACCCCACATCATTATCGGTGTGTGTGAGACTCAGTTTTGTATCTTCCTAATTGTTTATACTTATATGTTTCCATGTGCTCATAATGACGTTCATTTGAATGTTTAACCGCAGACCCGAACACTTTCAGTTCTCTGCTTCTGATGTATATGGTGCACAATACGCACCAAACTATACGCAGTACCATTCCATTCTTCAACTTCTTGATGCAATTATTACTCGATTAATATGTTAACAAGAAAATGCATTGACTGTTTGTTTTTTATTCAGATCCCCACAGCCATTCAGTCAAGTGCAGAATCAAATAGACCATGCGGCTAATCTGCAGCAGGTTCTGGATTTACATTCTCAAGATTCTACAAGGTCTGTCTACCCAACGTTCCCAAGGTACCTAGCTAGTATTTCACCTTGTACATGAAATATAGTATATATTGTTATCATGGAAAAGTTATAACCATTCGATATATAAATCTGCATAAAGTATCAAGCTTGTTGTTTCTTTTTGTCATAGGTCGGAGCCGTTCTCAAATCTTCAGCCTCGTTCGGTAACAATGCAATCAAATCCTTTTCAACAAGGTTATAGATCTATACTGCCTAATCTTGGAGCTTCTTCCGGGTCCTCAGTTTCTAGCTATGGTCAAAACCCTAGCCTATTTGCGACATCAAGCAATTCCTTCGGTTCCGGATCTTCGTTGCTTCCTCAGTACGTATGACATGTTTCGCATCAAAGTTTCCACTTTTTTTAAGAAAAAAAATTCCATTTAAGATTTTATTTATAAACTGAGAAAAAAAATACTAAATAGACAAAAGTTCAGAAAAATATAACTAGATTTGATTAATATATCTTTCTATTGTATTGATTTATCTCTCGTTTTCCTTAATAGAGATGTCACAATACAAGAGAAAAGTTTTAAAAATACAATGGCATTAACAACTCTATGTGTGTTAAATTTTATGGAAATAGAAAAATTTGTTGAATAAATTAAGTTTGTAATCTACTTATAAAATCTTTACATTTTGACACTTTATCAAACATTTTCAATTTAATGTGAATAAAAGACTTGATACAATTGGTGAGAGATTATTGTCGAAGGGAATAACTTCCAAAGAAAGAGCTACTCATAAAGTAATTTAATCTCTTTTATCTGTAATTAATCTGTTATATATACAATTTAAAAGAAATTTTTCAAAATGCAATTATTTTAAAAAGGAGTATCCATTTATCAAAGATAACACTATCTATATATGTTAATGACATTATGTTATTGCAGGTATCCCTATTTGTATGGAAATCAGGATCGGCATCATCTTCCCCAAGTCATGATGCCTAATAATCAAGGGCAACAAAACAGTTCTTCAATGCAACAGTGGTGAGCAATCAGATTATCAATAGCCTTTAACACTCACGCCTAGAAGTAGTCCATGGAATTTTCTTTCTACCAATAGATACAATATTAAGTTCTATATGATATATAATAACTAGTTAATTTTTCAAATATAGGTCCCAGATTGGTGATTACAATCAAAGGATGACAACTTCCAATCTACAAAGGCAGATTAGCACAAGTTCATCACAGGCCCTTATTTCAAGGTTTATGGGCCATTCAAGTTCAAGAGTTTCTAACTCCAGGGAGGCTGGGATTGCCTCCGGTTTGAGGTATCAGATTTCTTTTTAGTTTTCATTAGGGATGATTTTCTTTATATCCATCTGAAACAACAGGGATTGTGTTCATATCAATGGTATCACCATATGGCGTCAAATTTTACACTATTTTACAGTATGTTAAAATAGAATGTAATAAAAAAAAATCTTCATTTATTATCCATGTTTTCATTTCTCCATAAAAAGTTTACTAAAAACCTAAAAAATGTTTAACCAGATTGCAGCAAGAGGCTACACGTTTACCAAATGAAGTCCTTACCAGTCGCGACAGGGGAATACAGCCAGCGACTTCATCAAATGAGTAAATATTTTAAGATTATCTGTGATTTCTGTTGCACTTTATATAGTATGTAAAATGAGCAGAATACATGTCCAATTATATTGCGTTATATTTTCATCTAAAAATAGAACTAAAAAGAGAAATAGAAGTAGAAGAATGATAAGGGATATTTGACCATGCTAAAAGAAAATTAAAGAGATATGGAAGCATTTCAATAAGATAAGCAGTATTTTAATAATAGACATATATACAGTATTTTAATAAAGAGAAGTATATTATACGTGATAAGTTTAATAAAAGAGTACTAGCTAGTGTTGAATTGTTTAATTTGCATAAATAGAAGTCTTTCCCCAACTATTGTAGACTTGAAGTTTTATTTACGTGGTTGAATGTGTGCATATATAGGAGCGAACCTTCCGACGCAATTCAGCGAATTTTAAATATGAATCCATCACGGATGATTAATCGGAATGTTTCTGGCATCACTGATCAAAACGGGATCCCAACAGAACGGGTAAACTTATCCAAAAATTTTCCTATCTTATATATCATTATTTGCTCATAATCATAGGACATTAATGTAGTAGTTGCAAAACTTACCATAATTCTTGGAAACAACTAAACATGGAAACATGGATGTTGCATGACAGGTGCCTTATGTACCACCACGCCGTGGTCGTCCTCCAAAACGACGCGAACCAATTGAATCCTATGTTCAACGTTCAAACGTAAGCATTACTAAATCATGTATCTCTTGAAAATATAATGTATTGTTACGTTAAAACTGAAGAAATTTCAAAAATAAAGCATCGTAGTTTACTCACCGAGCAAGTATGGATATATTGTTTTCGTAATTACTGCGATATATAGAATGTATGAATGAAGCCAGAAGTGAGATTATGAGGTTATTCCTTGAAGGTTTCTACTGAAACTGGAAGACGTGGATCAAGCACGTCCCAAAGAACAAATAGGATGACGAACAGTATTGTTATAAGAGATCAAAGCTCCCAAAGAACAAATAGGATGACGAACAGTATTGTTATAAGAGATCAAAGCTCCCAAAGAACAAATAGGATGACGAACAGTATTGTTATAAGAGATCAAAGCGTCGTACGTCCAAACCGCCCTTCTGCTCCTAGGTACACTCCGCACCTCAAAAAGCCATCTTCTCTGTTGCTCTTTCTATCATTTTCTGCATTTAACTCTCACAACTTGAGACTGCAGAAGAAACTAAGAATGTTAATGATTCTGAAATTTTAGGCTTTTTGAGCGCCAAGGTCAACCCCTTGACCCCCATCTTAGATTCTTCAGACCACCACCAGGTAATCACAATTCTCTAAACCACATTCACATTATATATATATATATATATATATATATATATATATATATATATATATATATATATATATATATATATATATATATATATATATTTATATTTACACACTCAGTTGCTATTATGCACAAGTTTGTTTCATCATGATTTGTCTTAGAAATAATTCAAATCATTAAATAAAAGTTACATGTATATGTAACTAGTTGTGTTGTTACAGCAACATTCTAAGAGTTACTATGAGTTTACATTATGAAGGAAATAAATTATATTACAAGCCAATATTTAAGATTTTGAGCAGTGAAAAAACTTCAGAATTTATGACAAGTGATGATTTTCTTCATGCAGAGAGGTAACGGACGTGCTTAGCCTGCTGAAACAAAGGTGCCAAGTGCCGGAAATTCTCATTAGTGGCCAAATGCATGATAAAAGTTTCGTGTACTCTAAAACTCCTTATTGTTCTGATCGTTCTCATAGATTAGAAATAAAGACAATAGCTTTTAGTAATATTATTTGCACATATAAAATTTGATGAAAGTAGAACAAAAAGGTTATGTAATAATTTTGTGTGTGCAAATTATATTATCTGAACCTTGCTCGATATTGTTTGTATATCAGTTTTGCAAAGTAGTGCTGGTATACCTTTATAATTGTCTCGTTTTAATATACGTTGGCCCAACAGGCCCACTTAGCCCCTAAACTATCATTGCATTTTGGAGATACTAGTAATGTCGACGTGTGCCTTGTTCTTCATCATTTTTTTTTTCTTATTGAAAAGATACCAAGAGCTAAAACAGATGATTTGCAACACTGTTGAGTTGTTTTTGTTTGGCTTAACTACTAATTTTTGCTGGTTTTATTCGGTTTTTTTTTTAATTAAGTCTCATTTTATATTAACATGTGACGACATTGAACTAGTAGGTAGAACAAAATATTTCACAAAAAAAAACTAAAAAGCATATAAAATAATTCAAAGATAATAATATCCGTACCAAATTTGATAAAGTTATCATTAAAACTATTAAAATAAATTTATTTATTTATAAAAACTTCAATATTATTCCGAAAGTAGTTAAAAGATTAGTAAGAATAAAGATAATCTAAACATCGTCTTATAACAAACACAGAATTGGTCCTAACCAATTAGTTCTTATACAATTTATATAAAATGGTTAATAAAAAATAATAAAAAGATAAAAATAAATAAAAGATTAAATAAAAAATTATAAATAAAAGAAATAAATAAAATTTCAAAAGGATCAAAGGAAATAAAAATAATATTCCAATTGTTCAATTAATTATTATTTTTAAATTAATCAATGGAAAGTGTGAATTAATTTGTTGGTGTTTTCACTATTAACCATTATAGTTAAAAGTGAGAACTTTTTATATTATTCATAGTAAATTCAATAAAAGTAGAGTCTCAATTAAATTCTACTAGAGTCTCAATTAATTAATCAATTAAAGATAATTATCTTTAATCAAAGTAGAGTCTCACTTATTGACAAAAACCTATTCAATTTAAAGTTTGTAACTTTAATAAAATTAAGGATCAATTATAATTAAAAATACTTTAACTCATTTCATTAATATGCATGTAGATTAAACATCATCCTAACTAGCTACAATATAAAAATAATTACTTTTACTTAATTTAAAGACAAAAGATATAGATAAACATAAATTACAACAATAATTAAAAGAACAAGAAATTTATTCTATCTAACCTCAAAATCTAAGTAAGAAATTACACTAGAAAAATAACAAAAAAAATAAAGGGGAGGACATGAAAGATGGTGGAGAATATAAAATTAGGTCTCCCAAAGGGTTCCTAAATTCTTTTTATGTGTTTTCTTAAGTCTCTTTATATAAAATTTAGATTGGATTTTGTTTCGGGTTTTATTTTTTGTAATCTTCTTTATAATCTTCTTTATAATCTTCTTTATAATCATGTAATATCTTCTAATTATCTTGTAACTAAATTCAATATCTTCAAGATATATTTGGTTGCTAGAAAGATTTAAAAATATGTAAGAAGATTTTGTCAGATTCCAAAAGATTTGACAATTATTATTTTTTGATGTTTTCTTATATATTTGTCTCAAAATATCTTTTATCATAAATTCTTTTGAATTGTCAAAACCTATTTATGAAAAAAAAAAACTACAAGGTTTAATTTTTTTTACTCGTTCCTTCTTCCTAACTTTGCTAAGTTCAATTTGCTTAAGCTAAACTTCTTCACTTTTTCATTCTTTTCTTGTCTTTTACATGCAATGTTTGGCTTGATTTTTTGTCGTTTTGATTAATTTTTATTATTGAATTTATCTTTAAGGTATCATGAAGCTTTAATCAATTAATTTCTACACCTTCATGACCTAAACTCAGCTACAACTACACTAATACACTTCAAAATATCCAAAGACCATTTATACAATTAAAATGTTTTTTTAACGTGTTTTTGTATCTCATGCTCAATAAATCCAATCATAACAAATCTTAATTAAAATTATCTTTGAAAGCACAAAAACCAATTAAAGGTTAAATGAGAGCATAAAGATGCATTCATCATACCCCATACACTTATCATTTTGCATCCAAGGCAAAATTTATTAATTTCAAATGTTTATTTCGATTCAATTTTCATATCAACATTAAACCAAAGGAAAATAACTTCAGTAAAAACTATCAACTTTATAAATCAAATTGTCATTAATCATTGCCAATGAAAAAACTTTATTTTAAATAAATGAGTTAATCTTTTGAATTTACCAAAAAATCAAGTTTGAAAGGAATCACAAGTTAAAATGTATAGTTTCTCACTAATGCTCTCTTAAGTGTTTAAGCTCACTCAAATTACTCATGTAGGTAAACACTCTTATAACTTAGCAAAATTCTAATATTCACACACTTTTGGAAAATATACATTCAAAGATTGTAATGTGACCGAGACAAAGGTAGAAAAATTTTAAGATGTAGAGGTTTAAAAATTTGGATAAAAAGAATTATAAGGAGCAAAGATTTTGGAAAAACAAATATATTATTTTCTGTGTCATTCTTGATGAAATAATTATTTTTTTTCTTTCTACATTTCGTTTTTCACTTCTTTTTTTTACTTCTCTCTCTCTTTTTCTTTCCTTTCACTTTTTTTGTCATGATCTTTCATTGCATTTTATTCCTTTTTCTACTTATTATTATGGTGAGTTACTCACTCCTACCCTTTAAGTATAAGTCATTTCTAACACAACCCACTAACTTCTTTCTTCTTAAGGTGAGGAAAACATGCTTTTCTTCTTTTAAAGGTTTTGCAATGTACTTAAAACAAGAAAAAAAGATTTAGAAGAATTATCAATAGATTATCACGGTTTTTTGACCCAATAGATAAAAACAAAAAATGTCTCAATTACTATGCATGTGTCTACTGTAAGTTGCAAATAAAAGAATCAAGTTAAATAGAAATAGCACATGGTTATCTATCCATCACAATTACGCTCAAAACTCAAGACTTAAAATTCTTTCGCAAAAGATTAAATTAAAGTATTTCTCAAATTAACTTAATTATGAATCAATCAAATTTTACTTCTAATCAATTCAACAATCTATTTAACAATAAACATGACTTCTATTTCAAAATTATGACATTTTGAATTACTGAATGAAATTTTAAAGACCAATGTCAATATATTTTTTATTAAAAACAAGAAAATATTTTTGGTAGATTTCTTACGAGACATTGTTTAAAAATTTCACTGATAAAATTCTAATGTAGTCAACAAACTTAAAATTCTTATCTTTCGTAAGTAGAATTTTCTCCGCTATAGTACTTTAATAAATTTTCTAAAAAAATCACATTTTTTTGGATGAAAAAAAATATATATAGAAAAAAAAAACAAAACAAAAACAAAAATCCTAACGTCTCTCTCAATTATTTCAAAAATGTGAAAATGACTGGTGCTGCGAAATATAAGTTCACTAAATTTTATTTTAATTTTGCATATTTTCTTTTCTAGTATTTTTTTTTTTTTTTGAGCAATGAAATGCTTATTTTATTTGTAGTTGATTGTTTGACATTGCTTCTACCAAAATTGTCCGTGCAAGGTGTCCTTCTGTGAAACAATACCCTCCCATACATGACTTTTTTTCGTACAGGACACAGTTCCACTAACAGTGGGAGCGAACAACGTCAAACATCTATCATTACAGATAAGGCCAATGAAATCATGGTTCAGGAAATTTTGAAGATAGACATGCATCTACAGCTTCAGCAACAGTAAGAAAAACCCATTTCTTTCCAATTTTATCCACAAAGTTTGCCACTTTGAGCTTGTAAATCACTAGCCACCTGGGGTTCACCATGGCCAACTGCAAAAGCACACACCAAAGCACTGTTCAATTATGCAGTTAAGCTGAGAAATCATTACAAGATCTTATGCTCTAAGATTAAGATCAGTAGGTGTTCATGATCTTGATTAATCTTCTGATGACACGTATCCGGGTTTTTAATTTATGAAAGAGTTAATAAAATTTGATTATGTGTCAAAAATGAGATGATGATAACAATTTCTGTCAAGATGCATATTCATGACAGACTGACCTGTACGCCACGCGAAAACAACCTCTTATGCAGTTCCTCCAGTACTAGAATCCCAGAAGTATCAACATTCATGAGATCTATCAAAGACAATTGAAAAAAGATGATCACAAGGTTATAATAAATTCCATGAAATACATTATTACGGTCATGATCAATTCTGAGACTCACTGCCCATGTCTAAGATCACTGCATTGACCCTTCCCTTGGCAAGTTCGTTTTCTTCTTCCATTACCCACTTCAGTATTCTGGAAAGAATTAAATAATTTTGATTTCAAAGTTTGGTAATTAAATTTATAAAACTCTCCAAATAATGTTTTAAATTAGGTGATTGCCTTTCTCTAATAAAATTAGCATTTGCAAAGCAGAGTGAACCAGAACTTATGCGAATCACCAAAATGCCTGGAGTGCTTGTGGCCATAGGATATTGACTAACATCACAGAAAGCTTCTGTTCTTGGAACTCGGCCTAAAACTTCTATCCCTGGTCTGATTGATTGTATCAGTATCTTTGCAAAGGAGATTGAGACCTGCACAAACAAACTTCACACTCAGATACATCATCAATTATTCATCCCACTCTTCACCTTTTTACCTTAATTTGATTTAATGGATGAATAATGAAATGACCATAACTAACAAGTGTTCTAGGAAGTGATTACTGAAAAGACATAATTCTTGGTAGATAGGGGACAATAAATAATATTTGGGTGAAATATTGATTTCTTCCTGTTTATGAACTAAATTTGTCTCAACTAAATTAAAGGAGAGACATACGCTAAACAGCTCAAAATTGGTAGTGGATTTGGATTACAACTATATTTAAATATCACACTTGTCACATAAGAAATTATGATGTGAATTCTGAATTCAATCATACAAGCCAAGCATATAACGCCAAATCTGTGGACCAAAGTCTGGTCTAGAAGCCTAATAAGTAAGGAAGGTATGAGCAACACAACACGACTATCTAGGTCAAATTATTTGATGGATGGAACCCCACTAATTAGCAGTGACAACACCAAGTCTTTCACGTATTCAGAAATCATGTCACGCATTCAACTCTATTCTACGCTAGTTGCCAACTGATGTGTTTTTTGGTGTCTGCTCGAATGATTTTTTGTTTTTCTTCTAAACTTCGTAATGAAAAGAACTAGTGATGCACAGTAATTTTTTAAATGAGTCAACTACTTACTGCAACAAGAAGACCAGTTTCCACTGATACAAACAAGACTCCGAAGAAGGCACCAATGCAAGCAAGAAAGTCAAATTTGTCAACCTTCCAAATATAACAAGCTTCATTTATGTCAATTAATCCCGGAAGTGCAGAGAGAATGATAGATGCAAGTATGGCCATAGGAGTGTAGTACAGAAGCCTTGTAAACAATTCAAGACACAGAAACACAGTAACTGCCATCACAATATTTGATACTGATGTTTGACATCCTGCACTGAAATTTACTGCAGTCCTTGAGAAAGAACCTGCAAATGTTTAGTGCAAAATATGAATAAGTTTGGTGCACATATACTTCCCTGCACAGAAGTTATTCAGATTAAGACTGTGTTTGGATTAAAATTTCAAAAGGGCTTTTGTGAACTGTGCACAAAAATTGTCTCCCGAGTGAAAGTACTTTCAGACTCTTCCAATTTTAATCCAAACTTGCAATGATCAAACAATTAATCGCAACCAAGACAAAGTGTCACCAGTTGCCACATAGCATGAAGAGAGAGATCCCGCAATGTTCATGCATCCCATTGCCAACATTTCTTTGTTGCCATCAAGATGGTATCCCTTAATGGAAGCAAAAGATCTACCAACTGCTATTGCTTCCTGAATTTGACGAATATATACATCAGTAAGACTGTGCTTAAGAGTTGGGGAAAAGAAAAATCATTTTAAAAAGATAAAAGAGCAAATAATGCAACATACAGTGAGAGCAATAACGGCAGAAATCAATCCAATTTTAGCTGTTTGTCCAACATTTGGACCATGAAATTGTAACTTGTGAACTGAACTTGGGTTCAAGCCTCCTTTGACATGCCTTACTATATTAACCCCATTCTGATCAGCTTTTGACAAATAAACAATTAAAGTTGATAGTAAAACCGACACAAGAGGAGCAATAGCTGGCAACCAGAAAAGTTTTTTGTTTCTTCTGCCCTGAAATGACATACACATTGGAACCTCAAATCAAACAGAGAAAATATAGTGGTGGAATAGGAATGTCAGAAATTTCATTACTTACAACAAATCGAGCTATTAACAGGAATATCAGGAATGAACACCCGATGACAAAATTCAGAGGGTACCACTGTCAATGTAAAAAGCAAATAATAATGTCAAATATCATGATAAGTTGTTCCATTCAAAAATTTAAAATTTATCACCCCATCATTAGTTTTTTTTTTTCTTTTTCTCTAAGGCATTAATGAAATGATTTATTTCCCTATACTGAAACTAATAACCAAGTTCTCCATACTAACTTTTTCTGTTGATGTTATCTGTTGGCGGAGTGACTTGTATACAGACTCCAACACGGATATTACATCAGTTTTGTTGGTAAAGTGAGTAATCCCCAGCAACCCCTTCAGCTGCTGCAGACCAATAACGATGGCTGCGCCTGCCATGAATCCAACAAGTGCAGCATGTGAAAGAAAATCCACAAGAAACCCCAACCTGCAGATTTGAAGAATAAACTGCTTACTTTTTAAGGAAACCTACACATTCACAAGAAATCTGCAAACGGATGGGGAAACCACCTGAAAATACCGAATGCAGCTTGAAAGATTCCAGCAAATAAGGTCACGGTAAAGACAACACTCCTGTAGGCATCAGGATCAGCAGCAGGATCTACCACTTTGGGGACTAGGGAGGACAGAAGCAATGATACTACAGCTACAGGTCCAATGGCTATTTCTCTTGAACTCCCCATCACAGCATAGATAAGAGGAGGAACAACACTGGTGTCTGAATGTAGTGAAAAGAAATAAAATTTAAAACACGATACATCTGTATAGTATATAGTATATCATAATAAACATAACTAAAGTTAGAGACCTACACAAGCCATACTGAGGATCAAGCTTCGCCAAATTAGCATATCCTATACTCTGCAACACCAAATGATAAAAGTGATGAGAAAAAGGCTGAGAGGAATGTAATGGTATACAACTGATGCATTGCCATGAGATTAGAAGCAATGTTTGTGAATTTACACCTGCGGTATGCTGAGGCTAGCAAGAGTTAAACCGGCTAGCAAATCATTTTTAAACTTTGAGGCTGTGTAACTTTTGAACCAGCAAAGGATGGGAAACAAAGTCTCTAAGAATGAAAGAAGACGTCGATGGCAAGGCTTGTTATTGGATGAGAAAGAGGAGATGGATTTCTTGAGTGGAGTGAATAGCTTGTTCCTTAGAGGTGGTGGATTGGGAGGTTCCAGAACCCAAAGGGACCTCTCTATTTGGCCAGAATCTTCAAGATGAAAGTGTTCCTGCTGGCTGAGTCTCGTACTGGGAGTTGAACTCATGGTTGTTTGAAGTGTGTGATGGAACTCTGCTACACTTGCTCTTCTTATAGTGCATTAATGCAAGTTCAACACCTCGGTATCTATGTGGCTGGTGTTTTATTTGGATGATTGCGTGAAAGGAGTTGCAGGAAGTACTGATTTAAGGCTGAGCTAGATGAGATGTTAGTTGTGGCACCACTTTGATTGGCTAATCTCAAAAGTTGAGAATGTCTGACGATGAGTATGAGTCCTCTCTCGACAAGACTATTCTCATTTATAATTCTCACGCCACTTTTTCACCACTTTCTTTGTCATCTTACGTTTCTTTTTATTTTATTTTTTTTCTTTGCAAAAATAGAAAATTTTTACCCATCCCTTTTTGCTCTCTGTGAAACTCCATGCCGCTAATCCACCAATCACCTACTGTGAGAAAATAAAAGTTAGAGTTCAACGTGCATGAATTCACCAAAGCAGATGCATTGATAGAGTTGGTTTGGAAATTCATTTACCGCATGCTAAATTCGGGTTTTGCGTTTTCATATTTACTTCCTCGTTGTTTACGAAGAAGCTACTATATATAAGTGGAAAATAATTTTTGCTTTCTAGTTATGCAAATTGATTCTGTAGAATTATATTATAATTAAATAAAATTTCTAAAATGTATCAGAGTTTACCATATTAACTATTATTAAATTTATCGCATCATTAGTTAAGTCAATGTATTAAAGATCACAGTTAACTATCAAAAAATTTTATACATATGTATATAAAAGGTAGAAGTAATTCTATTCCACCATACTGATTGTATAATATTAATTGATATCCAAATATAATTATAAAACGTTAGAATTCACACCATTAGAGAGCACGGCTTATTTCAACTGATTCGTACAAACATATTATTAGTGCTCCATTCATAATGTACTATTGTCTTTTTGTTATTTTGTTTCTTTTATTTCAATTGGGTTTATTTTATTCCTTAAGAAATCCGAGTGCATAGTTATACTTGTAGCTCTGGCTATTTTCTCGTGTTCAAAACGCAGTCTTGTTTTCTACGAAATACTAACAAACCAAATCATCAAATTTAACTCCAAAAAAAACTTTCATGTTTTTCAACACTCAATTATCGCGTTTCATGGAATTCTTCGAGTTTTTTCGAGTGTTAACTTAATTTCTTATTTCTAAAATTTCAAATAATTTTACGTCTTAAATATATATTAAACTAAAAAAATAATTTGATGGTTTAAAGTAAAAGAAAATAAGTAAATAGCAATGTTTTCTCAAGTTTAGATATATAGAAGTTTAATTTATTCAAATCATTTGAGACTAAAATACGTGAAACTTAAATTAAAATGACCTTTTTAAGTTCATCTTTTTCTTCCTATAGTAGGTCATTTCCACTTATGGGTAACACCACAAAAATTACATGAGTTTTTTCCCGAAAAAGGAGAAAGCTTTAGATTAGTAAACCGATGTGAAAAAGAAGGAGGTATCACATCGCCAAAATTGTATTGGTTATAAAAAAAGAGAAGAAAGTTTTAGCCAAGGAGGAGGTATCAGACTTCCTCGTCTATATGAAACCATATAAAGCCCTTGAGCAATGTGGCTATCAACCAAATGTATTCAAACAATATATAGATTGGAAATGATGTTTGATAACTTGTGTGGTAGATGTATACATTTGGTTCGTTTAGTCAGTCCCTTGCGACCACTTTGATTGAATTGATACCAAAGATGATCATTCAAGTAATTTTTTTATATGTTTGTCTAATTTTATCTGAGACACTCAAAATTAAAAAGGTTCATATTTTAAAATGTATTTAATTTAACTTTATTATGAATATGAAGATGTTAAACAAAATTCATTTTTAATATTAGTTTAATTTCTATAAGTTTGACTAATACTAATGACAACATCTTCAAAAAAACTACACAATGTTCAATAATATAAATGAAAAAGATAGAAAAGAAGTTATAATAGATGGAGATAAGTATAGATGAGAGAAATTAATGTGATAAAGGAAATGAATGTGTATAAAAGAAATAAGTATGAATGAAGATGATGAAAAACATATGGATAAATGAGATGGAGAAAAAAAATGTATATAAAGAAGATGTGGGTAGGTGAAAATGATGAGTGTAAACCAAGAAGATAAATGTGAGCAAAGGAGGTGAGTGTGAATGAAAAAGAAAAATGTGAGAATATTTATGAATGTAAATGAAAAAGATGAATGTGATTAGATTTATATAGAAAGTGAGAAAAAATTGTGAATGTAGAAATTTGTCGTTTTTAAATCTAGAAAGAAAATCTTAACTAGATTGTATTTATCTAAAATCGTCCTACAATATGACAATAAGTTGATTATTTGACTAAATTGAGGTCTTTAAATTTAATCAACACTTTAGGAAACTAGATAATTGTATCCATCATTTAATCTTTATAAGAGCTTAACAATATAATTGCTTTTCTTAGTGCCATCTAAAAATAATAATGCTTGAATAATAATTTATTACTTTACAAAATATTGACTTTGTTTCTCATATGTTCTTATTTATTGAGGTGTGTCAATTTTTATTTAGGTATTCATCTATCAAATCTAATATGTGTTTATTCTTCAAGCGGTCAAAATGTTTTTACTTTCTTTTCTTCGACACACCCAAGGTCTTCTATGTCAGAAAGATTGGAGGTACTTGTAAAGACACCTCCAATGAATACATACTTCATGAATAATATCCTTTTATACTATTTTCATGAACTATTAGGTAAGTTGGCCTACACTCAAGGCAATAACTAGATTAGATGAGTTTCAAATATTTTAATCTCTTATATGTCATTTAATATGTGGTGCGTTCTCTAGTTATTAGAAAGGCAATGTCATCTCGTACTAATGACATTATTTAGACTCTCTCGAATACAATATGTATCATCTATTATTAACATTGTATTTGAAAATAATATGTTATTTACTATTATAAAAACTAAAATAAAAAATTCATTTTAAAATATGAGAAAATTCAAAAACATCATAAATATTCTTAGTAATTCTTTTAAGAAATATTTTATCGAATGTTATCCCACGTTACCAAATCAAAACATCATTTCTAAGTACATGTCTATAGAAATAACACTAATGTACTCTATTGAGAAATTACAAGTTTAACTCCTCAAGTCAAATAAAAGAATACATAATATAGAAAAACAATATAATGAAATATAATTTAATAAATTTTATTATCTTTCTCTAACTTAAATCATGAGTACTAGTTAAAACACTTTTAATAAGAATTTATTAAACTATAAAATGATTTTTTAAAATAGTTATAAAAAAATAATTTGTATATTTTATTATAAATAATTAGTTAAATTAAAAAAAAAGTCAATAAGGGATAAAAAAATTATTATGAGTAGTTATTTGAATTTTAAAAAAGTGGTTATTAAAGGATAAAATTGAAAAAGAAAATGTGAACACCATATGAATACTATTTATATACAATAATATATCTTTATATATAATAATATATAGAAGTATAAATAGTATAGATTATGAAAGGAAACAATATTACTAATTATCAATTATGGTTGCACTAGCTTTGAGTTTTGGATCCAATCTCATTTCTTGTATATTTTTCAATGGAAGGAAATATAATAATTGGTCGGTTGTAACTCATCCTTACAATAATTTAACTAATTTTTATAAACTTATATTTGTTAATAATAAGGATGCAATATTTAAAAATATCTCTTTGATTTACATAATCATTATTGTCAAAGTGTCATATTACTATATGTATATGTGTGTGTATTATTGGTGGCGGGTCAACAAGGGATTCATATTATATATTAAGTCTCATGCAAGCCGTAATAGTTCATGTTATTAAAATAATTTTTGGAAGTAACATTAGTTAGTTTTTAAAACGACGAAACGAAAACCGATTATATGATATGCTTGTGACAAATAAAATGCTAATTTAATATTGTCGGTAAATATATTATTTTGATATAATTAAAATTTAAAAAAAAAAATAGCATCATGTTTGTGAGGTTCATTAGATATGCAAGAATGGATGGCTAGGCATTGAGGAGAGGGAAAAACAATTAATTAAAATGCAACAGATTGAAATAAGGGGACAATAGGAAGGAAGAAAGGTCTTCTTTTTATATTAAGCATTTTGCCTCATGCTTTGGAATAAAAAGAAATAAAAGCAGAGATTCCTTCGTAAAATGACAAAGTTCTTACTTTTTTTAGAGGATAAAAGATTTTTGGTTTTTTTTCATTTCCATTATACGTCTCAAACCAAGTTGCATAAATGTATATATTTTTATATTTAATTATTTCTCTAAAGCCAGCAATCTATTTTAAAAAGGAAACTATAACTATATTTATTAACAAACAATTAAAAAATCTTATTACTTCTACCCAAAAAATAATATAAGTCTATCTTTTCTATATTAGAAACCGCGTTCATCATTTTATTCCACACTGTAAATATTCTATCATCGTTAATGAAATAATATAAAGCTTACCTCTAAAAAGATAATAATTTTATTAACTAGTATAAAAACGATAATAATCTGGATTCAAGCCTCATCATTACCATTGTAAAACAATATTAGATAGTATTTTCTTTAAAAACTCTGTTTAGTTCTTAAGTTTGTTGTAAAAGAATTACTAACAATTTTATTAATTAAAGTAGTAATTTAGAATATATATATATATATATATATATATATATATATATATATATATATATATATATATATATATATATATGGCCCTAATTTGAGGTAAGAGTTAGTCGACTATTAAAATTTATGTATGAATAGTTCTACGATAGGTCACCTTTTTAAATGAATCTAAGATAAATTTCAATATTTTTTATAATTTAGTTAAATTTTAACATTGACAGAGTATATTTCTACAAAATTTATCTATAACATAACAAAATACTCTATTTTATGTATTATTTTTTAGTTTTAATTATAATTTATCCTATACTTAAGTTTTCTTTTTTTAAATGCATAACATGTAATTTCCTCTTCATGTATGGGTATAGACTTTGTGATAGTTTTTATTTGTTATTTTTTTTTCTTTTCTTGATAAAAACATATAATATAAATTTTCTTCATTAACTATTCTATTTTAAAATTATTTTTCTTTCTATTTAACTGTTATTTCCATAGTTTAAAATAATATTAATTACTTAATTTTTACTTTTTTGTTTGTTAAAATAATATTACTTTTATGTTGTGAAGAGAATGTACAATCGTATTAAGATATGCGTTGATAAAAGAAAATAGTATTAAGATATGCCACCTTAGAATTATAACAGAACATGTGGACCCTATCAAAATCAAATAGTTTAATCATCCTGCAAATAAAAAACAAACAATGACAACAAAAATAATGTTGGTGGGAAAGAAAAACATCAAAAGAAAACATTTTGATTAGAGTAGAAAAATTTGTGGAATTTCATCATTCAGAACGCTACTTCCAATTTCTACTAAGAGAAAGGAATAGTCCATTTTCGACAATAGAACCAATTCTGAAATGTTTTCTTCTAAACAACGTTATACAGAACCTTCGTAATTAAGCCTACACTAAATCCTAAAATATATACCACGGACTAAACAACGATGGAAATTCGTAAAAAAAAACATATAAAAAAACAAAAGAAATGTGCAAAAGAAATAAAAGACTATTAATGTAACACCCCAAAAATTAAACACATCTCACACACAAAATTATTTCATTAATAATATAAACATCATACAGTATTACAATCATCCATTTAGGAGTAACATAGTTCACACTGGAAATACATTTTTTTAAAACATCATTAAAACACTCCTAAATTTTTTTTTTTAAACTACTCTTCATTTTTCTGCTGCTTCCTCCTTCACTTATTTATACGATCATCGCAAAAATAAGATTTTCTGGCACAAACAAACAAGTCAGGGTGAGCTACCATGCAAAATTCAAAGAAAAGCATTACACTATTATTATACGTAATACATTCACGATAAATTCTTGTAAGATGCAATTATCATACTAGACTCTATTATCCGGATATAATGTTGATGGAAGTCTCGGGTGGTCATGCACTTGTGGTGACATCTACAACACAGTTATGGCCAAATATAATATATCACATCACCCACAAGGTTAGTCCATTAACGTCTATGAACATAGACTAGGACCTCCTACTATTCTCACCACATAACACATCCTTCTCTAATTGAGACTGAACAATTATTAGAATTTTAGGATAACCACCAACAACAGGACCCTCAACATCAACATATACACTAATATCATACCATTATAGAGTCTCTCCCCGAGACTCATACTATATTTCAAATGCATAATTTCATATCAAACATTACAATATACATTCATAGTAGAATTCATACAAGATAATTATAAACAAATGAAATATTACTATAAATGGTCAGAAAAGAATCAAGTATTTGACAATTATCAAAAATCTTGGGAAAACAAGAAGTTGAATCTGGCAGAGCCGGTTAGACAACTTCTAATCCTTCCAAAAATAAAAACGAAAAAGGAAAACAATAAAAAGTATGGGGAAACAAGAAGTTGAATCTGGCAGAGCCAGTTAGACAACTTCTAATCCTTCCAAAAATGTAATAAGAATAAATAAGGAAAGAAATAAAAAGTTTGGGGAAACAAGAAGTTGAATCTGGCAGAGCCGGTTAGACAATTTCTAATGCTTCCAAAAATGTAATAAGAATAAATAAAAAAAGAAATAAAAAGTTTGGGACAAACAAGAAGTTGAATCTGGCAGAGCTGGTTAGACAACTTCTAATCCATCCAAAAATACAAAAATAAACAACTAATAACATACAAATGGCATAACATAATTAGCATCACATTTTACAACTATCACACTTGGATCTAAACACAGAAGCAGATTCTCGTTCAAAATTCAAGATCATACAAAAACAAAATACTTCATATTCAAGATTTAAGATCAAACAAAAGCAAAATAGTACATATGCAAGACTCAAGATAATACAAAACAAAAACTTAAAGGTAACTCCCCTTACCTTTATTCCAGACTTAATCTCTTCCTCTGAAACCGTTCTCCGAAAACTTCCAGAATTTCCTCCAACTCTCTTCTCTCACAAATTTTTCTAGAATTTTGATGCAAATTTTCAGCCTTCCCTTGGCTATTTATAGCCAAAAAATGTTACTATTCATTTTTACTATTCATTTTTTACTATTCATTTACTATTACAAAAATATTATTTTAATCATCATTTGCTAAATTCTTATCTCTCATGATTCAATTCTACAATTCTACGTGGAGTGTTTATCTCTTTCACAATTTAATTTTTTTTTCAACTATTCATTTCTTTTTTTTTTTGTTAAAAACTCTCTAAAATTACTCCAATCCTTTATCTTAAATTGTTAATTTTTCTTATCATAAGTTTTATTATTAATTATATTTTCTACCTCTAAAATTATTACTACAAAAAAAATAATTGATATTATTTATTGCAATAGATAACATTTTTTTTTGACTTTACAGTTAACACATGTGCCTTCCACCTAAGTCTACCTTAGCCTTAACAACAACATATTGATTATGTAACGAAATTTCATTTCTTAATATAAATGAAGAAGGTAACAAATATTTTATTTTAAAAAATCATATATTACATTCCTTAATTTTCTATTAAGAAACCTTAGACATTTGAAAAGAACAAATGAAATATCACATATTATAGTGATTTATTTTAAATTTCATCACTAACGATTTTCCATTCTAAAAATTATACTTTACACTTTTACTTTCTGAGATTGATTACCTTAAAATGTTTTAAAAAAAAAAAAGTGACTTAGAGATTGAAGTCTATTAAAAAACAAATCAATGAACGCATAAAATTGTTTAGTGTGTGTTTAGAACAATTTCTCTTTAGGTGAATTAGAAGCATAAGAATACTTAAATGTGAATCCCATGAATTATATATTGAGGCCTCCCACTACAATACAAACACAAAATATAGTTTTCATAAGTTAGAGTCACTCTCAGCACCAACATTATGCCAACCCTAAATTTATAATTTTATAAATGTGTTGGATATGCTTACGCTTTTCTTTTGAAATTTTTTGGCTTAAATTGAAATTCGCTATCTCGTCTTCCCTTTTTAATTTGATTCCTATCTTCTGACAACCCGTCCTCCACGTCATCCTAAAATGTCGCATACCCAAGCTTCTTCCTTGAAATGACATCAAGTAAACTGGTCCAACTTGATTATGTCATATTATAATATAATTAATACTAATAATGTATAACATTTTTTTGTTAAAATGTATTTCTGTGATTGGAATTTGAATTTAGAAGCACAATCATACTTTTTATACCCATTAAGATAATATTTGTTTTCTCATGGATAGAAAATGCTTACCAGGAGGGATATTTTCAGCAAATCAATGTTATTTTACAGTCTATATTAATTAGAATTTTTATTTTCCAATATTTACTGTGCTTTTTAATTGATCTCAACCACAACTCTTTTTTTCAATCCACATTAAGTAAAAAGTTACTTTTAGTTATTCACGATTTAACAATTTATTGAAAATGATCCAGTAAAAGTTATTGCTCCATAGATACTAACCATGATGTGACCCATACTTTCAAAGTAACTTATGACAATATTAATCAAATAACACATTTTTCTATGTAGGTATTAGAAGACGGTGAGATAGATTCTACTAGTCCATATTTATTTATAAAGAAAATATATCATTTTTATTGATATAAATTTTTGTCTCCATTTCATTTTTATTAAATTATAAATATATTCGTATTTGTATTCATATTTTTTTTAATGTTTTATATTAATTAATTGTTTTTGTAAAATAAAAGAAATATTTTTTTACTCTAACAAAAATTATAATACGAATTCACACAAATAACAAATATTAAACTAATAATAATTAAAATTTAGTATGAATCTTTATTTTTTGAACTTCAATATAATGATAAACAAGATTACTAATAATGATAGTAAATGAAATTTGTTTATACAATTGTCATAATAAAATTATATTTATGATAATAAGTTAAAAAATAAAAATAATTATATAAAAATTATCAAAAATTATTTTACATGATAAACATAAACAATAAATAAAAGTATTAAAAAATTAAAAATATTGAAAAAAATAAAAATAAACAAATAAAGAAGATAATGTTTTGTATTACGTAATAAATGAAGAATTTATACTATTCAAGACTTAAATTGAAAGTTAAATATTTTTATATGAAAAAATAAATAATAAATAAAAATATTAAAAAGAGTATGAATATTTAAATATGTGACATAAAAAATATTTAATTTATAAAGACAATTTGAATAAAACTGCAAGCTAAACAATTTGAAAAGATAAAGAAAAGTATGTGAAAAATAAATGTTATAAAACAAAAGATAAAAATTATAATATATATATATATATATATATATATATATATAATTTTTTAATAAATTATAAGTATTTTAATAATTTAAACGAAAATAAAGATGATGGCGAATATGAGTATTATCACAAGTATAATAACATAAACTACATATACATTTTTCATCTTCATATCCAATTAAAATTATCATGTATTACCTATTCTCATACACAATCAATGCAAGATATAGACTAAAATACTTATTAAATTAACATTTTTATTTATTCATGTATTTTAATATTATTTTTTGTATTTAATGTTTTATTCAATCTAAGTAAAATAATTAATTAAAATTCAATAAATCTAAATTACTTTATCTAAACGAAATTTAAAAAAAAAACTCAAAGTAAAAGTAATATAATTTAATTTTCTTTTGAAATTATAAATTTTTCTGTTAAGATGTTTGAGATTATTTTTAACTTAATGAAAATGACGTAACAGTGATAGTATTAATAGATTAATACTAAATTAATACTAAAATGCATTTTATCTTCTTTTTTCAGTTATTTTGTCAGAAATTACTGGACTCAATTTGAGTAAACAAAAAATGTACCAATCCAACTAATTTCCTCTTTGAAATTCTTTATTAGACTCATATTACACCTAAGACTAGTTTGCTTTAAAAATTTAAAGATTGATTAGTTTTTCTACTGAGAAGACGGGTTAGTAAGCTAATGAAAATTTCATGCATATGATCATTAAATTTCTTAAATTCTAAAAAGTTATCGTGATATTTTACACTTAACAATAAATTGATATCGTACTTTCTTCTATTGATCCATTGTATTTTCAAACGATTTATACTGGACATAAACTCATTTGAAGAGACAAATAACCTAATGTAGTTTGTTATTTGTATAATTATATATTTTTAACGTAAAGTATCATTTTATACTTTTTTAATCATAAAAATCTTCCTCTTTATTTATTTAATGAAATATGTATAATGTACTTTTGTGACTTTTTTAATTTCTTTTCATTTAAAAAAAACAATTTATATTTATATTTTTACTTTTTTTAAATTATGTTGTGACGTGTCAAAATATATTTAATTTTTAAAACAAAATTTAAATAAAATTTAACGTAAAATAAAAATTTAAATAAACTTGGTTAAAATATTTACTAAAAATATCATTTTTAATAAATATATTATTATAACATTTATACAAAAGTTAAATTGTCTTAATTTCAAAAGAAATTAAATGACTTAATTTAAAAAAAAATGAAAACGAACTGAATTAAAGTAACTTTCTTACGTAAAATTGTTTAACTTCTGGATTTGAAATTATTGTTTATAAAATCAAGTATTGGCCATAATTTACAAGAACATTATGTAGTCAGAGTAAGAGGAAAAAAAATTAAAGATTTACTTGGCGTCAATTATCACATTGTTCAAGGAACCCTAGATATTGTCGGAGTAAAAGATCGTCAACAAGGATGTTCTAGTGTGTTGTAGATTCTTATTTAACACTTGTATTATCTTAAAATACCACGTGAATCGCTATAAACATGTAAAGTGTATGGCTAACCTCACTAATGAAAGTTTCGTAAGGGAACTGGAGGAAGATAGCATGAAACAAAAGATTTGCTTTCTAAAGAAATTCGATTCGAACTATGATATGTCTTCCTTTCATATTTTTCATGAAAAGTAAATATGAGATAATAAATCTAGTCTTTCACTAAGATTTTGAACAGTTGTCCCGAAGTTGAGTATGTTTCACCTCTTTCACAAGAAAAGAAGATAAAAAAATTTCAATTATGGTCTTTACAAATCAGATCATCCATATAATATACAAAAAGGAAATTCAGATATTTGATATTTTTGTTTTGAATGAGATCTCAATTCTAGTGATGGTTTTATTACATATCTTACAACTAAAATCACTATTTGTTCTTATCTAATTCCTCAAACATTGCGAATCCTAGTTAAATTTAGTTATGATATACTTTTTAAGAAATACAAATATCTAATTAAGATTCAGACAATGACTTTAAATGTGACAAACAAATTTAAATTTTAAAAAAATTATCAACTAACATATAGTACATATTTAACGTTGTTAATATAATTGTTACATATTTTAAAATATAAAAACTCAATTAAAATTAATCAAAATATAAAAACTTAATTAAAATTTTCAAACAAATGCAAGAATAAAAGAATAATTTAATTATTTTCTTAATACTAAAAATCCTTATATGTCGTATTTAAAACATTTACAGTATTAGTTATTTTAATTATTTTAGACTTTTTTCCAAATGCCAATTTTAATCACTTTCAAAGTTTCTTTTCTATCTCAAATCTAAGTTATTTATACTTTTAAATCATCACTTTTTTTATTTTTCCAAAAAATTAATTAATTTTTTAAAACTACTTTTAAATTATATTTTTAAATATTTTATTTAAAATAAAAAAATACTCGTATTAACTAACTTTTATTTATATACATACCAATTAGATGAGGAAGGCTTGAATTTAATCACAACAATGTAAGTATATATGAATTGAAGTAAATCAATAAATTTATAATTAGTCACCTCTTTATTTAGGAAACCACATGTTTTAGATATGATCAAAATTTAACATATAGATAGATATCAATTTCACTCTCTTTGAGCTGGTTTTTAAATAAGGTTGAAATAGCTTTAAATTTTACTATTTAAGATAAATTAAAATAATTTCTTAACGTAATATTATAGAATCTTTAAGAACATATTTTAATCGATATTAGTTGAATCTAATGTATGGGACATCCTCTATTTTTCATAATATTAATGTGATAAGATGTGTTAGATACATCATATTGGTTAAGAATATAATCAAATTATAATATTATAATATATACTCATATTTTCCTAAATCGATTTTATAAAATCGGAACAAAATTTAAATTTTATGTTTTTTTGTCAGCCTTATAAGTATATTAAAAAATGGAAGTTACATAAATAACTGAATAGTTACTATAAAACTTGAAGGAGTTGTTAGATTGAAATAAGATTATCTCAGATCAAATTATAGGTTCCAACTTCCACTGGTTTTTAAAGAAAAAGATATACAGCTTAGCAAGAAAAGAGAAGATTGTTTATAAGTTGTGATCCTAGTGGGTAGTTAGGGTGCTAATATCTGAAAAATATAAAACATGATAACATCTCTAATAAACGGCTGAGTTTTTCCATCTAAAGATGTGAACTCACTTCAATCTCTAGAATTCAAAATACTTAGGTCTTCTAAAAGTTATTAAGAAAAATATATATAAAATTTCTCTTTTAATTCATAAAATCAATTTTTAAAATCAAAATATTAAGAAATTAAGTTTTAAATTATGTTCAGAATATAGACTATACCATATACGAATGATTAACTAATTCAATTGACATTGTTTTATAACATCTTTAATATGGAAAAGAAAATTTAAGAAAGTAATCTATGTATTTAGATAATTAAAAAAGTTTTAAAATAAATTATTTGTTTAGATGACTTAAAAAATTGAAATTAAGAATTTTTAACAAGATTTTTAAATAATTAAAATAATAAAATTTAAAATTTACTTAAAAAAAGAAGAAATTGAGATTTAATTCATTTTCATACAATTATTATTCTATTTGAGTTAATCTAAACTAAAGATTAAGTCGAATAAGTCTGGAATAAAGGTTAAGTTGAATCAACTTGAAGCAAAAATCAAGTCGAGTCGGTCTAGGATGAATGTTGAGTTGAGTTGACAAGGGTTAATGGTTGAGTTGACAAGGGTTGATGGTTGAGTTGAGTCGACCCAGGTCGAAGATTGAGCTGAATCGATTAGGTCGAAGGTTGAGCTTAATCGATTAGGTCGAAGGTCGAGCCAAGTCGATCTAGGTTGATGGTCGAACCAAGTTGGTCTGAGTAGAAGTTGAGCCGAGTCATCCCGAATTGAAGTCAAGTTAGTTAGTGCCGAATGTCGAGTTGAGTCAACTCAAGCCGAAGTCAAGCTAAGTCGTCTCGGTCGAAAGTTAAAACGAGTCAACTTAGGTTGAAAGGCGAGCCAAGTTGGCTTAGACCGTAGGTCGATCCGAGTTAACCCATTATCGAAAGTCAAGCCAAGTTGAGTCAACCCGAGCTGAAGTCAAGCCAAGTCGACTTAAGTCAAAGGTCAAGCAAAGTCGACTCGGGTTAAAGCTCAAATTAGTCAGTCCAAACCAAAGGTTAGATCGATTCAACCCAAACCAAAGGTTGAGCCAAGTCGAAGATTGAGTCGAGTCAATGTGTGCTGAAGGTCAAATCGAGTCAATTTGAACTAAAAGTCAAGTCAACTAAGTTGAGCCAGCTCAAACTAATGGACAAGTTAAATCAATCCAGTTGAATAAATTGAGATGAGTAATTCCAAATCAAATTAACTCAACTCGTGCTCAAAAATAAAATTGAGTTTGCAAATAGAAATTAAATTACTTTATTAAAACAAGAAAATGGAAATCTAATATATTTAAATTACTTCATCCAAATAAATTATTTAAAAAATAAAAAAAAATAATTACAAATAATTTAAATACTATCTGTTTTATTTTTTTAGAATTTTTGAAATTCCTCATCCAAACACAAGGTAAAAGTTTGATATATGTATTATCTAGAAAGAATTGAGTTAGGAAGAATTATGGTAAAGTGAATTATGCAGAAGCATGCGTGGTTGGAGTGGTCCAAACTAAGCTTAAGATGAAAGGTGAAAAGGAAGAAAAAGAGTGATATGAGATAGAGATGATAAGCAGAAGAGTGGAAGTGGCAATGCCACAACTTAAATTTGACAGTTTGGTATGTATGGAGGAGATTGGGAGGGAGAGCACATTATTCTGCCATGGTATGGTCCCTCACTATACCCAATTTGGTTCTTCTGGTTTTTCAATGCTCCTGAAAAGACTATGAGCACCACCACCGCCCTATGTTACTGTGCACCACTTTTTAGCCCACGCACTAACTCTTATTCCCATTGCATCACCAACTCTTTCAACCTTATTACCTCACACTCTTTCTCTTCTTACACTAATCTTCCTCTTCCCTCTTTTCATTTTTATCATGGAATTCATCCCTATCCAAATCGATTCGCCGCTAATAAATATCTAAGTGCATGTAACAGAAAAAGCCATATATCCCATGCACATCTAAACACTTATAAGAGTCTCATTAATGATGAGGTCTTTGATTTATAAGAATATGAATATGATTAAATATAATTTTAGTTTTTAATTTTTTTTATTTTAATTTTTGATACAGTTTTTTTTTAAATTTTAAAAATAAATAAATATAATTATTTTAATTTAAATGTATTTATTATATTTTAAGTTTAAAAATCAAAATATATAAAAATTTAAAAATATTAAGAAATTTTAATTTTACATTTACTTTAGAGACTACAAACGTATGAATATATCATTATTCAAAATATTCTGGCAGCTTTGCAATATACGTGGAAATAGTCCCTGTTTTAGAGGGTGATCGTGTTATAATAGGATTGACTCGTGATATGATATTTTGGAGTTTACGGGGCTCTCTAAGAATGCCTGTGTGATGAAATTCAAAGATGCTATGCTTTTTGAATGATTGTAGCTTTAGTGGAAGTCAATTTTCAATTTAAGTTATCGAGTTGGTAGGGTCGTCTATTCCCTTTTTAAGTTAGGTTGTGCTGATCATGTTGAAACTGTTAGTCAAACTCGTTTTTTTTTTTAAATTTTTCTTTTATTAATGATGTTTCCCATTCAATAGTTCAAACCTAATATCTTAGTATATTGATATTGTACATGCAATTCTACTAGAAACACATATTTCATGTATAAAGTCATACCAGAATCTAACCATTAAAAATATATACATATATACGCTATGTTTTAGATGAGGTTTTCATTATGAAAAGCAAATAAGTTGAAGTTTTTCTACAAACTAAATTCAATTAATTATCTATTTAACTTTTATATAATTTTTTTCATTCCAAAATCTAAAACATATGTAAGTTAATTTTAATTAATGATATTCAAGCTTTTTTCTTGTCTTACAATTTTTTACGGAAAATTAATATAAGAAAAATCAAGTTAAACTGTCTTTTGATTATTATAACCTTTGTTGGTATCAAGGTATTGCTTGTAAGAAAAGCGTTGTTGTTATTCCTGTTTTTTTTTTTATGAATATAAGAGAATTAGGGTGGAAAATAATTTTATTGGATCAGTTGAAAAATGAAAATGAATAGAAAATAAGATTATTTATCTTCTGTTAATAATTTATATATTATTCATTATTTTTAAAATTATTATTCTTATGATAGAAAAAACACCAGGTTATGTATAATCAATTATAAGAAGAAGAAAAAATACACTTCAAAACCATCCGTAATTATATTAAACCAATGTAAATAAACACGGTGTTCAATGTTAATTGGACCTAAGATTAGTGCACTCGTTAAAAGAAGTGAAGAGGAGTTATCCATTTGAAATATCTAGTTGCAACTATAGTATTTATTTCCGAAAAGTTTATGAAAATTAGAGATAAAAATTACATACCTTTTTATTTTAAGTTCTATTGTATATCTACAAATTATTTGGATGGGGAAGATTGGTTTGAGAATAAAAATATCTGACATAACATTGAACATCATTATTTCAATGTAGTTTGGGCGATAAACACATCATGCAAATAATATTACGTGTTAAAAGCATTTTTTTTCTTTCTCAAACTCAATCAAAACTTAATATTTTACATTTCAAAATCTTTTAATATGGTTTTATATCAATATTTCTCTCTTTATGTTTAATTTGATTTTCCAACACTTAACTTTTTCTTTTTTTCTTGAAAAACTTATTACACCAAGAAAATGATTTTTCAAATTTAATAATAACCATTAAACAAATCCACACAATTAAAATAAAATTTTCAACTATGTATCTCTTTCATAAAATTGTTTCCTTTTCAATTATTTAAAGTTATTAAATATGATTTTCAAATTGGACCATTTTCACAACTATACATATTAATAATCAATGACAAATTTTGACATTTAATCATGTCCACTGTGAATCTATACTCTAATCAAAATTATTATTAAATCTTCACATAGTTTTTATGTGAGATTTTCCTTGTAGAAAAAGACGCTGAAAGATTTGATACCAATAAATAAATTATGTACGAGTACATGATATTATTTTCAGTTCAAAACATTAAGTTTGTATTTGTGAGGATGAATTTGAAGAAGAGTGAATTATTGAATTTGAGGGGATTTAAAAATAAAGTGTGTATTATTTTTTGAAAAAAAATTGAAGGTGATTAAGAGTAGATTTAGAAGTAAAATTTATGAAAATTTATGAAAGTTTCTCAGAGATTTAATTGATGTGATAGATTAAAAAAATGTTTTAATAGTAAAAAATAAAGATTATAAATTGTACTTGGTAGTAATAAAAATATAAAATTATGTTATTAAATAACATATTTATTGGTAAAAAAAATTAAGTTTTAGAAAAAAATAAAAATTATTAAAATAATTTTTTTTGTAAATAAAGTTAAATTTTTATGATTGAAATTTAATTTTTTGAAATGGTATACGGTGAAATACTTTTGAGACTGACTTTTGATCCTTCATTATTAGTTACTCTTTGTCATAATTTTTTTTCTTTTAACATACCGTAATTGATTAGTATGTTGAATAGTCAATTAAGATATTTTCTCATAATTAATCATGCACTTGTATTGTTCTTAGAATTTCATCACTTCCTGAGGTATACTAAGAAGTTAGAAAATGTTAAAACTTAATTCTATAACCGATTCCACCAGTTTATTCAGTTTGAATAAATTATTTTTAGGGGTAAAAACGAGTTTTCAACCATTATTACTCTCAAATATGATATTATTCGTGCAAATGGAAAAAAAATACATCTCACGAATTATCGCCTCTAATTTTGTTTATGCAAACACGAAAGAAATTACAAATTTGTCTCTTCCCATTCAGGTAAATAGTGAAATCCACCCAAGAAATAGAGAATAAAACAATAAATTTATGACTTATTATACTTATACTAGTCACTTTTCTTATCCACTTAGACTTTCAACTCACATTGAACTCTTATCAATTTAACTAAAGATTTAATTTACATCTCAACCTATTCTCTCTTAAAACCTCAATTCATCAAAATATGTCAATTTACCTTAACTTCAAATTCTTTGTTTTCTGTTGGAAGTCCCACATCAATTAGAGATAAGCTCAATTTAAAGTATATAAGTGGGTGCAAACCTCACCTTTCAAGCCGATTTTGTAGGATTGAGTTAGGCTTAAAGTTCACTTCTTAACATGGTATCAGAGTCAGGTTAAAGCCTACCCTAGCAAGATTTGTGTGGACATATTGTTTTACCTCCTATATCGACTAGAGATAAGACTAATATATAAGTGAGTGCAAACCTCACTTACAACCCTAAAGTAATATAAATTTGTCTTTTCAATTAAAATTTGCGTGCAATCATATAACATCACTCATGAATAAAAATAAAAATGGAAAAAAAGTGAAATTTAAGGTTAAAAAAGGAAATATATCAAAATTTTGATAGAATAAAGTTGGCTTAATGATTATCGTCTTCTTGTGGTCAAAAGGAGAAAAGAATGAATAATTGTCTCAAATATAAAAAAAGGTTAAAAAAAATAATAGTTTTAGATAAATAATTGATTATAATAAATAGGTCTAATATCATTATTGGTCCCAATTTTTGTCTTCGAAATGGTCATAATTTTTTTAGAATGTTCAATGTAATCCTTTATATCGTAATTTATGTTCAATTTAGTCCTTTTGGCAAACGGCGTTTAAATTGTTAACGGCCAAATCTCCAAGTGAGCACTCAATCAATGACATGTCATGTATTGGCTGACGTGCACACTTTAAGGCATAGTGAGGTGGATTTTTTTTTTGGAAGTGATTTTCTGAAATTTAATCAGAGGTTGGGGTTGTCTATGAGACTGGCTTTGAAAATTAGGGTTCTCTTCCTCTTCTTCGTTTTGGATTTTTCCATCTCGTACATGGAAGATGGTCTTGTGGCAGTGAGAATCACCGGCGTTGTGGAGGCACGACTCAGGTGACGTTCTTGTCTTCGACCGCGGTTATCATGGAACCGTAGGGCCTTCGTCGTGCAAGAGGGGAATCTTTTCTTCCCCTTTTTCCTATTTTCTCGTTCTGAAGTGAGGGAGAACTTTCCTTTCGTCTTCTCCTTCTCAGTTCTAGTTGGCGAACACCCTTCTCACGTTGCGGTGCGTGTGACGGCGGCGAAAGTTTCTTCTCTCTGTTCTGACTTTGTCGCAAGGAGGAAGCTTCCTTCTCCTCCTCCTCTTCTGTCTTTGATTGGGTTCCTTAGGGTTTTGTTTGGATATCTGATTTTTTGTGATTTGGGATATAGGGTTTCATTTCGCTTCGATTTGAGAAATAGTTGGTTTCTCTGAATTCAGAATTGGGTTGGTTCTTCTACCTTGCAGATCAGTGGGGAGAATTGAGGTTTTGATTCTCTATCCTTGTGTTCTTATTTGTGGAGTTTGTAGATCACAAACTTATAATTGACGAAAACAATACGTTTATACTTGAAAAATCAAAACCCTAATATCAGAAAATCACTTCTAAAAATAAAAAATCTACCTCGTTATGCCTTAAAATGTCCACGTCAGCTAATAAATGGCATGTCATTGACTGAGTGCTCAGTTGGACATTTGACTGTTAACGATTTAAACGTCGTTTTCCAAAAGGACTAAATTGAACATAAATTACGATATAAAAGACTACATCGAACATTCTAAAAAATTTACGACCATTTCGAACAAAATTGACAAAAATTAAGATCAACAATGGTATTAAGCCTAATAAATAAAATAACATATTTTGAGTATATATATATATATATATATATATATATATATATATATTGAAGGTATAGATGTTGAGCATTAAGTGGGTAAAATTATGAGGACAATCCAAACACGAACATCAAACTCTGAATGTTGAAAGTCCATGACCTTATTACCAGACTCCACATGTATGAACTCCTCTTTTCTTTGTGTATTACCAGCTCTTTTTCTAAAGGCAACAAAAGCTAGCCCTTTCAAAGTTCTAGATTATCATCTTCATCTTCTTGTGCATTAGATGTTGCTCAACCTCACAAGACATAAAACCTTAGAAAAAGTCTAATTGTTGGGATGTAGTTGAGCCGAAATCCCATTCATCACACCATTCAAAAGGGTCAGGAGAAAATCTCAACCCCAACTTAGCAAACACAACAACATCATACAAAAAGCAAAAAGGACCACCATTTTAGGAATTTATATTCAAACATCTTCTAGACGAAAAACTCCGACTACTACATTCGTTTTCACCTTAATGATATTGAGGGCTTGGATAAAAGCCCTTAACTCTTCACGAAAGTGTAAATGGAAGTTTCTTCTGTGATTTTTAACCTAGCCTAAATATATAGATTGATATAATCCATCACAAGTACTAAAGACACAACACAAAATGAAAGTAGCAATGAACCAAAAAGCTAAACAGAAGAAAGAATAAAACAAACGACAAAAATAAAGAATAAAGGATATAACAAACTAGAAGCAAAGATGCAAAGTATTTCTAAAGTGGCAAAAGAAGTAAAGGAGACAAAGAGTTTATGATGTTGATAAAAAAACAAAAAGGTTATGGTATATATATATATATATATATATATATATATATATATATATATATATATATATATATATATATATATATATATTTTGAAGAAGAAAATCATTGTCATTGCCTATATTAAAAAAAAAATTCTTCGTCGAATGAAATTATGTGGCACGCATGAAAGATGTACCGTTAACCTGTTATAAACACAAAGAAAAAGGGCAAGTCTAAACTAAATAAAACATTTAAGTTTAATCAATGACTAAGAGTTCGTTAGTATATTGTATTTGTAGTTAAAATCAATATTTAAATCTTACAATTTTAAGATTTTAAAAAATATTTATGAGTTAGATTCACGTATAGTATAGTAACATACTAAGATTAATATGATTGTAATAAAATCGTACAATCATATAAATCATTGTTTTTTTCATTACACCACTTATTATTTACTTTTTAGGTGAATGTATCCAATTCAAATAAAAATCTAAATATAATTAAAATTAAATGCAACTAAAAATTAATTATTACGTGCATTATCAGTTGTAATATCATCTAATAAAAGTAAATATAATTAAAATTAACCTTTCTTGTGTTTAACCTAATAAAATATAATACAATTAAAAATTTACATTATTCGTATTGTTAGTTGCAACATCATCCAACGTTTATATTTTTGAATGAATTTTAATTAAAATAAAATCTAATTAAATAAAGAGTGATTTTTCTATATCATTTTCATTGAATCTCAATCAATTAAAATTTTTTTCTGTTACATCCTTAAAACTATTAGGATTATAACGAATTCACAAAGTGATTAATTTTGTAAATTTTGGTGAAGTATTGATAGAGAGATTAATTTTATTTTAATAATTTGTCATTTTTATAATAGAAGATGAAATTTTGTGTCAGGATCTTATAAATTCTTTGTAATCTTAATCATTATTTTTATAGTAGAAGATAAAATCTACTATTTGTATCAGGACCATCTACGATCTTATAAATTCTTTGTAATCTTAATCATAATTTGAATTTTAGTTATTTTATTGGTGTAAGAAGTTTTAAATTAAATTTCATCTTACAAATTAATTTTATTAAATTGAGTTAGACGTAAAATTTATCTTTTAATATGATAGAATTATATATTAAAAGTCTACTATAATAAAATTTGGTGTTTGTTGAGTTTTGATGCAAGTTTTACTTTACAACTTGATTTTATAAAATATATTTAGACTTAAAATTTATTTATCGCTAAACATGAGTTCTTTTCCCGACTTAAATAACAATGTCTTTGATCAAGCTAAAAAAACTGAAGTTTGTATTTGAATTTTTTCAAGATCCAAAACCTTATTCAAAGAAATGACACAATCAAGAATTTCCGTTATTACTGATTCTAATCAATGTAATGATGATGCATGAATAAATACTAATTAAAGTCAAACATACACCAATAACATAATTATTTTAGACTTGACATTTTAAATCAATCAAATTTTATAATAAGTTAAAGAACCAAAAAAGAAAAATTAAGAATAACGTACCTTTTAATTATAGAAACCTGATAGTTATATAAAATAAAATAAGTAAAATAGAAAAACGACATAATGATACACAATATTCTACAATTAAATATGTAGAGTTCAGTAGAGTTGATTTATACAAAATAGAAATACTGCTTCCATAATTAAATAAATATACACAATATTCTAATTTGTAGAGTTGAGTAGAATAGATCCATTAAATATGATAAAAATTTATTGTAAAAGTAAAAATAGGACAAAAGTTTAAATTTTATTTAAAGTTAAAAAGCTGCTGCTTTGGAAAGAAATGAAGGGAAGAGTTTTTCAAACTTTGAATATTGAGAGGCCAGCAAGAGCATCCCCACATGCTGACTTTGAATGTGGACGCTATGTCGTCCTTCATTAAACTTCAATCCATATTACATAAACGTGGGTCCCTCGCGTAGCCCAACACACTGCAAAAACAAGATTGTCCCACTCACTTTCATTTCATAAATAAATTAAAAAAAAAAAACACAACCAGCCTACGTTTCCTATCCCTCTCTCAATCGTCAATCACACTTCCAAAGATGTAAGTTACAACATTTTTAATAGAGTGATTACTACTCACTCCATCTTGTTTTGTTTTCGAAGTGTCAAATTTTTAATATTTTTTTATTTATTTTAGAAATATAAATGAGACTTCAACGACCACAAGAAAGAGTGTTACCATGCAAGTATTAATACGGTAATCATTAGAATTAATAATAAATTGTACTTCATATTAAAATAAGCTTTGTAAACCAAGTGCGCTGTTTCTTCCTCGGAAAGGTATCGTGGGGACATTAGCTAGCTTTAACCTTTTCGTTTTTTTCTTTGGGATCTTCTTTTCTATTTTCTCTTGCTGTCGGACGTTTGGATACCCATTTTTTATCGGCGACCAAATAGGGTTTATCCTCCGAGGTTCACGGTTGTTAACCTAACCTTATTGTAGGCTCAGATTTAAGAGTTAACACCTGGAACTGAACCCGAATGATTCATCGAACCTGGACAGTGATTGGGGTTATTTTTTTTCCTTAAATAAATTTATTAATAAAGTCCTTTTGTAACACAACATGTTTAAGGACAAAGTATTCGCTGACTGTGCCTGGTTCTGTTCGTGTTTTTTCTTTAATGTAACTCCTCCGTTCCCAAGCCCTGCTGCGTTTGTCACTTTGTCTGCTCCGGCTTTTACGATCAAAAGTAGAAGAGCAGTCTTTTCAGAGAGACATGTGAGAAGGAAAACCGATGGTAATGATACCTGTGGAATGGAAGCCCAACCTCTTTAGTTTACTCTTTTAATTTCTGGGTATTAATTCCCTCTTGAGATATGCATATTTATAAACCCACATGTCTACCATGTAAAATTTGTCTGTTTGATAGTTAGTGTTTCTTTCTTTTTTTCACTTCCGTGTGTTGTGGGTCATTCTGTCTTTGCAATTTTTTATTTTGTGCTTTTACACGAATTCTGACATGGGAAGGGTTAAAGTGAGTCTGTGAACAAAAAAGAATACTTTTGGTGTTAGTGTAATTGGAATCCTCCACTGGCAATGGCTTGCATGAGAAGCCTAAGAAGGTTGTGTTTGTTGGGAGTCTATTTTAGACTTTATTCTCCAAACGATTTTGGAATGAGCACTTGGTGGTTCGTAAATCACAAAGGGCTGAGAGTTGGGAAAAGTCCACGTTTTGGTTGTCTGGTTCTGAATGGATTATGCTGTCATGTTCTTTACTGTTTTAGCCTGCAGTCACATAAAGTGAAATCAGGAAAATGGTATTATATATTAGTATTTGTAGAATGCATATTATGGATAAATAACATGGATGTAAATTATGGATCAGCATTAAATTTGATTAGGGTGTGATAATTACATATTGATCTTCACATTAGCAAGCGATTTATTGAGATTCAATTATTGTGCTCTGTTGTTCAGTCAAAACACGATTTGGACTTTGGACTTGTTGAATATTGTTTATTTCCCTTTGGAGTGACTTTATGGTTTTTTGAATTCTATTTTGGTTTAAGAATTTGATTCCTTTCTAATTACGTGTTTTTAATTGTTCTGGAATTAAAAAGGATGATAATTGAGAATTTTGTCCCTATGGTTTGTAAGTGAGAGGGACTTGTGCGTGAGTTCACTCGTGTTCGTGCTTATGAAGAGGTTCAAACAAAGACCCTTTACTTATATACTGGATACAAATTTTGCCATCGGTCTTCCTTAATATGAACTCTATTCTCTGATTATCTTTAGCTTACATTAGACATGTTGATAGTCATCATAAAATCTGCGAATCTTTCTTTTGATCAAATTAGTCTTGAGATTTGACTTAATAAATCGGCTAAAAATTCCACTCCCAAGAATTAGTACTTCTAATGGATGGTTGCCATTGGCATGTTTAACTTCTTTGTCTTTTTGTTTATTTGAACTTTATTGACTTCGTGAATTTAAAAAAGCACATAGAAATTGCTGTTGTAATTTGATTTTATTAACTTCTAGCTGTACTAAGTTTCCCAAAACTTACAAGACTTATTGTATTCTCCGTCGTTCTTCTGAAGTTACGGGATACTTGCTCTAAGAAGATTGTCCGACTTGGGAATTCCAGGGTAGTTTGGTCAGGATTGAATATTAAGCATTGTAATGCATGATTTTGACTTGTATTCATTCGATCCGGTTCACACATTATATAGTCTTGTTTTCCAATCCCAGCTTGAGAACATTGACCTGAAAGATAAAGTCTTTGAGGTTATAATCCACAACTTATCTGTTTAAGAAGGCATTACAGTTTGAACCAGTGACCATTCCAATCTTCTATCACGTATCCCCTCCTTCTCTTCTATTCAGGTTAGTAAGCATTTCAAAATCTATCAGTCACAAATCAACATCCAAAATTCCATAGTAGGGGCCTGATTATCTTCATTATTGGACTATATATTATAGTTTTAAGCAACATGGTAAACTTCATTATTGCATGCAGTATAAACCATATTTTGTGATTGCTAATCAATCACACTCCTTGATGTCCTTATTTTTCCCAGTATTTCTGGTTATGACTTTTCCCTGTATTACAGACTGAAGGTCCCGGTTGATGACTTCAATGGGCCATCCTTCTGATCAGAACCTTGAAACCAAAGAGATCGATCTGAGAAGTATGTCGTCTTCTTCACATGGTCAGGTACCACAAGTCTACAAAGTCGCAGTTCCTCCAAGACAGAACCTCTTCAAGGAATTCCAAGACATCATAAAAGAAATATTATTTGCTGATGATCCTCTAAGACCTTTCAAAGATCAATCTATATCAAGGAAGTTCATCCTCGGTATTGAGGCCATATTTCCAATACTTAAGTGGGGAAGAAGTTACAACCTTAAAAAATTTAGAGGGGATTTAATATCTGGTCTCACTATTGCGAGTCTTTGCATTCCTCAGGTATTTAAATTTGCTTTACTGTGGATTTCAAGTTTTGAAGTCTATGAGAATAATTCCTGTTGCATGCCCCATTTTTCACGGTTCTAACTTCTAATGCTTGGCTGAAAAACAGGATATTGGATACGCCAAGCTTGCACATTTGTCTCCACAGTATGGACTGTGTAAGACTCTACTTGCCTCTCACCAGCAGCTCAAGTTTTTTCTTTGCACGTTTGACTGATCCTTTTGTATTTTGTTCTTTCTACCCGTTTACAGACTCAAGTTTTGTTCCACCATTGATCTATGCTGTCATGGGTAGCTCTCGTGATATTGCTATAGGACCTGTAGCAGTGGTTTCTCTCTTGTTGGGGACCCTACTTAGTAATGAGATTGATCCTATTAAAAATGCGGAAGAATATCAGCGACTTGCTTTCACAGCCACTTTTTTTGCTGGGATTACTCAAGCAACGCTTGGTGTTCTTAGGTATGACAACACTACCGCCCAATATATGGATTTTGAATTTAGATATTTCAACCAGTGAAGTTTATGTCTTGTGCAACCGCTACCAGTTACAACTAATGTTACACTGTTTTTAATATCACACCATATAATATGGTTGCCTTATTTATTTATTTATTTAACCAGATTAGGATTCTTGATCGACTTCCTATCCCATGCTGCTATTGTCGGTTTTATGGGGGGTGCTGCTATCACAATTTCCCTTCAACAGCTCAAAGGTTTTCTTGGCATTAAAACTAAAATGTTCACAACGAAAACTGATATTGTCTCTGTGCTGCATTCAGTATTCCATACAGCCCATCATGGAGTATACTCTCCTACTCTCTCTCAATATACATGCAAATTATTAATTACCAGGAATCCTAATCTGAACAAGTCCGTGCCTAAATTTAGATAGCCAACTGTTAGTGTTACTGTTATCTGTGTGTTGAACACAAAATTGACTAATAATTTATAACACTTATGTTGCAGTGGAACTGGGAAACTATAGTCATTGGAGCTAGCTTTTTGAGTTTTCTTCTGGTCACCAAATACATTGTAAGACATTATACCTCCCCTTTATGCATGTTGCTATTATTCCCTAATTAATCGTTAGGAGTTTGTAAATTGTTTTCTCATTCATTCATATTATGTGCGTCAGGGAAAGAAAAACAGGAGATTATTCTGGCTGCCAGCAATTGCTCCATTGATATCCGTTATTTTGTCCACTTTTTTTGTATTCATAACCCGTGCAGATAAGCAAGGAGTAGAAATTGTAAGTATATGTTCATTCTCATCAAAAGACTGATAGCGTATTTTAGGAACAACTGATGGCAAGAGTGTCATAATATTAGTTACATCATAACTGAAGTTTTTGTCCATTGATATGTGAAGGTGAGAAAAATAGAAAAAGGAATCAATCCATCATCTGTTAAAGATCTTTATTTAACAGGAGAAAACCTTGGAAAAGGTTTTAAAGTTGGCATCGTGGCAGGCATGATAGCATTGACTGTGAGTAACTTTGACACCAATACGTCTCTTGAAGAGTTGTCCATTTTACTCATGTAGTTCTAATTAAACCATTACATTTCGATGGCCAGGAAGCCTCGGCAATTGGAAGAACATTTGCATCTATGAAGGACTATCAACTGGACGGAAACAAAGAAATGGTTGCACTAGGAACAATGAATATTGTTGGTTCGATGACTTCCTGTTATGTGGCGACTGGTAAGCTCGTAGACAAGGTTTATGTATCTATCTACTATTGTCCTAAAAATTGCATGTCTAAGAAATATGTAAAGGTGGTCATGTTTCATAAATATCTACTTTTAGCTTTAAAATACCAAACAAAAATGGAAAAAACAAAATACTAGGAGATAAAGCTGGATCTATTCCTATAGAGTTTAATGTCTACCTGTACAGAGAATTTGAGACTATATTTATCTTGTAGTCTAGTGATTTATATAGTTTTTTGGCCCCTGATCTATACTTTTGTTACCTTCAGGTTCTTTCTCTCGGTCAGCAGTAAATTTCATGGCTGGCTGCCAAACTGCAGTCTCTAACATTGTGATGTCAGTAGTTGTGTTCTTAACCCTGGAATTCATCACTCCACTTTTTAAGTACACTCCAAATGCCATTCTTTCTGCCATCATCATTTCTGCTGTCATCAACCTTATAGACTATGAGGCAGCAATTTTGATTTGGAAGATAGATAAATTTGACTTTGTCGCTTGCATGGGTGCATTCTTTGGCGTTGTTTTTGTCTCGGTGGAGATAGGACTTCTAATTGCTGTAAGTGCTATAGTCAATGCTTATCTTGCTCTAAAAGGTCAAAGTAATTTTTGACTAATCTTGTTTATTTCGTATGTTAATTGCTACATTCTATGGCAGGTCTGTATATCCTTTGCAAAGATCCTACTACAAGTAACAAGACCCCGAACCGCAATTCTGGGGAAGATTCCTAGGACTAATGTCTATAGAAACATCCAACAATATCCAGAAGCTAGTAAGGTTCCAGGTGTACTGATTGTAAGAGTTGATTCTGCAGTATATTTTTCCAACTCCAATTATGTCAAAGAAAGGTAAAGGCTTGTTCCTCCTTTGTTTATTCGTTTACAACGAGAAATTGTTTTATACTTTACTCTTTTGAATGAGCTGAAGTGAAACACTTCAATCTGAACACTAATTTAATTGAAAAAGCCTTTTGGCAGTAATCTAAATGCCTAAGGATTAAGAACAAATATGTGATTCAAAACTAGGGAACACCATACGCACCATGCTACAAAATTTAGATGTGGATGTAAAAATACTAACATTGTTACTCATGAAAAAATACCCAGTCTCTATCCAATATATCTTTCACTGATAAAGAAAGAGGAATAGAGTTTGTCATTGTACAAAAAAAACCCTTAATTTTTTCAAGGTGCGACAAAATTTGAGTTATTACAATGAGGTATAAATCCGGTGGAAAAGAGTGAAGGTTGGTTTAAAAGAGAATTATAACGTAATTTTGTGAAACTGTGTTTCAATTTAGCATATTCAGGTCGCCTAATAATTACTCTTTTGCAGGACATTAAGATGGCTGACGGATGAAGAAGAAAAAGTGAAAGGAGACTACCCCACAAAAATCCAGTTTTTGATAGTTGAAATGTCACGTGAGAGTCTTTATTTTAATCCTTAATTCGTTATACCCCTTACAAATTCCCGGAGTAAAACCTTCATTTTCGTCTTGTTAATTTTTATTATTTATTGAGTTTCGTGTTCATGATGCAGCCGTTACTGATATTGATACAAGTGGCATCCAAGCCTTCGAAGAGTTACATAGAAGTCTTCAAAAGAGAGAAATTGAGGTAACTAATTAACTTCTGGCCAACAATAATATGCTCATAATATGTATGCATGAGTGGTTAGAAAATGATATATTATGTAACTGGCATAGCATCTTACCGTGAGTTCTTCCTTTTATGCAAGCTTGTTCTGGCAAATCCTGGTCCAGTAGTGACAGAGAAGCTTTACGCATCCAATTTAGCAAACGCCATAGGAGAGGAGAAGATCTTCCTCACCGTGGCAGAGGCGGTTGCATATTGTTCTCCAAAGGTGGCCGAGGACCCTTGAAAAAGATGAAATATTGTTGAGAGTAGAGACCAGAAATCTTCAGTATAGTAGTTAGGTAGTAAAGCATTAGACAGAAAAAGGTGTAGTGGAAGAAGTGGGCTATCAGATAGTGCTGGTTGTAGGATCCTTATCCTAAAGTGTGTAGATTAAAGTTAATATTTTGAAAAGAAAGATAAAATTACAAGGTACACTTTTACTTGGTTGTTTGTATGAAGTATATATGGTCTCATTTTCAGAAGGGAAGCAGTTGTTCATCATCCCTTCCTCTCTTATTGAACCACAGAAAATATTAGAAGAATATATAAAGCAAATAAATTGTACCTTTTTTTATTCCTTCCATTTTGTGTTTGTAATTCACTCTGTAATTGACCAAGTTTGCGGAGATGAATGGAGCAGGTGGATTTTCTTTTTCTTTTTCTTTCTTTTTTGTTTCGTACAGACAAATGCAACAGGAGAATGAATCATCTTTGGTTCTTGCATGAACGAAGAGGCGAAACAAAGCCAGATTCATGTAAGCACACTTTGTAAAAAGTTTTTCACTTTCGAAATAAAGTATTCAAGCGTCAGATTCGAATATAAAAAGTAGAGGAAGCCTTTGTTGCCTTAACTAAGTTAGAACTTTAAATTACGGATTGATTTTATATAATTAAAAAATAAATATTTAATATGTAATTTTATTTTATTTTAAAATTTAATGAATAATCTAATTTGGTAGATATGATTTTTCTCATTTTTATAATTTTAAAAATTATTAAATTCAATTTAAAATAATAAAAATAGTCAATTAAAACACTGAGTATATAAATAAATAAATAAACACAAGGATCTTTGAGATCGTTATAACTTCTTAACAACTCTTTGAAACTATATTTGAAATAATCTTTTAAATAAGAGAAAGATATTACTGCTTTTGAATTTGCTAATGGCCAGACATAAGACAATCCTAGTGCGGTTTTTTTGTATTTGCTAATTAATATAATATATATATATATATTAGATCGGATTGAGTATTAATAACTTCGAAGTTTTTAAATTTTTTTTATCGATCAATCTCTGTAAATATCCTTAATCATATTAGGCATAAGTTCGATCAATAACTCAAGTAACTGGTTGGGCTTTTTTATAAGATAACGTGACTTTATATGTCTCACTAATTATATTGTCGGATCAGTTTAATAATCTTATGTTAAGGTTAACCTTACGTGTCTATATTGAACCGGCTTGTACTATAATAAATCCTTTAAACTCGAGTGGTCGAGAATTTGTTGCGATGGGATGAATGCTCTAATAATTTGGTAGTACCGCTTGATATTAGCATTTGATTCGATGTATTTGAAAAAGTTATTGTAGGCTTGAAGAAGTGGGACACCTCGTGTGGTATGCTGCCAACTCTGATGCGTTAGTGGATAGAGGGCGACCAATGGGTCGAAATTGATGCATCGGTGGAGGGGCATGAGTTGAACTTGCTAGAGATTTTTGGGTTTGTTTTCCCATGAAATTCATGAACATAACTCTTGGTACCAGCGGGAAAGCAAGCTAGTGGACTTGGCCGAGCGGTTCCACATTCTTAAGAATAACATCAATGATTATGTCGTCAATCTCAGGGTGTGTAAAAGGAACGAACGAGTATGTCACAGTCGAGGAACTTGTGCATACATATCCCATTTGATGATTTTCAGACAAGAGTATTACGGGCAATGAACGTTACTCTAACCTAACTCCACCCAAATCCCTAGGTGGCCATTCAAGCGTTCAGAATAGTGTGTAAGGTCTTCGGCTTAAGCCTTACTATGACCTTATTTCTTTATCATTTAAGCACACGACAAAATCCGAAGGTGGGGTGGTTGTCTTAGATAAGTGTATCCAACAAGTGTGTTTTTCAACTGTTTGTCTCTTTGTAAAAAAAAGTTAAGGATGAGTACTTCAAGATGACAATTAAGGTAAACTATTGTAAATATTGCTTTAACAAGAATGAATAATCTCGAAAGGCTAACCTCTTAGTGTGATACCAGGATGACACTCACGGAATAATCAACACTTCAAGTGTTGGAGGAGCTCCCTTGCCGAACCAACCAGAGTGCTGCTAAAGTGTTATAAGTCTCGCAATATTGGCGATGATGTTGGTGGTAAGTAGTCCTTCCTCGTTCGGTTATTTTGTTGTCTAACTTTTAATTTGACTAAATTTTTGCTTGTATTATAGATATCATGATAAGCATGAATCCAAAAAAGGTGGGTTTTTATAGGAAAGTACTAGATAAGAATCCAACACCTATTAGTAGCTCCATTGCGTCCAAGGAGCTCGCCTTTGCCCGTCTAGCTACACTTAATTGTTCGACCAAAACGGTGATTAATGCAGAAGACATTGTCGCTTCTATCCTGAACATGCCTCTACTATCCACAATCTTCATCGCCCCTACTAACAGGGAGGTTGGGGGAAAAAAGAAAAAATGCAAGAGGAAGCATGGGATAAGTCTTCCTGCACCTGGTTCTTCTAAAGGTTGGTGGGAAAAGAAAAAAGACAAGAGAAAGCATGGGAAGAAGTCTTCCTCCACTCGATTCTCCAAGCGCATTTGAGGAGAGAAGTCTACTCTTTTAGCCGTAAGCATTTTTTGTATCAAGTTAAAACTTGGTAATAAAGTCCCTTCAACCTTACTTATATTTAGAAAGAGTTAATCAATGGTCTCTGGGAAGCTAACGCGAAGGATATCCTAGCCAAGCTCAGCGATCAAGCAACCTTACTTAGTAAGCGAATTGTTCCTAACGGTGACCGATACGAGATTGACCGATTAGAGAAGGATTTGGCTAACTAACAAGTAGATTTAGATCAAAATGTACTAAAGTAGTATTATGTTGTTTAATATAATTTGGAAATTTGATAAAAACAAAAAAAAGTGTTATTGTTAAACAAATTTATTAAAAATTACAAATGAAACTCAGCAAATAAAAAAATTACGAATTGCATGATATTCAATCAATTTTAATTATAACAAATGATAAATTTAAAAAGGTATTAAAATTTATTATATCATTTCTCATCCAAGTATTAATCAACAAAAGAAAAAGGTTATAGTTCCCCGTAGTTAATGATATACAAATATACGTAAGGCTAATGTTGCTTGTATTATTTACTTAAAGAAAGATAAATTAAAATATAACACAACATATTTTGCTGAAAATTAATTTTCATTTAGAATCTTCAAAATGTTGACGATATAAATATTCAAGAGGTACAATGATGTAAAAATCTAGCCTTTTTTTCAATAACGTCAACAGGAAGTAAAACTTTTAAGCAATTGACTTTCATGAAAGATGATTGTTTATATGAAGAGGAGAAATAAATACTTCTTGTATTTTTTCCTCGCCATAAATTTTTCCATGTTTTTCCCAGATGTTTTTCATGAGACAATATATAGTAAAACACACACAGCTTTTCTTAATAAGGTTTTAGTAGTTATGGGGTGCAGGAAGTAAAACAAAATAGACTTAATATAAGGAGGGAGTGATGGGCCAAAACCCATATAGATAAAATGGGCCCTTCTTCGGAAAATAAATATCGATAGATAGATGGAGAAAGTAAGCTTCAGCCAGACAGAAACTGAAACTGGATCAATGGGTGCTCTCCGCACTGTGCTCCGTCACATTAACACGTGCGCCACCTTCGCTCCACCGCCGCGCCTTCCTATGGCATTGCGTTTGAGTTGTGGCGTCACGTGGCACTATCTTATTCCCTCCAAAACCTCCAGAACCGTTAAATACCGAGCAGGTTCAGACAGTTACAAGTTAGTAGTGAAGAAAGACGAGCGGTTGACAGCGGGAGAGTGTGTCGACGAGGTTGTTGGGAGTGGGACCACAATTGCGGCCATCGTAACTTCCTTGGGGGGGCCACCTGCCGCTGTTGGAATCGTTCGGCTTTCGGGCCCTGAAGCAGTGTCTATTGCGGGTCGGGTGTTCCGGCCCGCCCGGAACTCGTGGCGGCCCACCACCCACGTCGTCGAATACGGTGTTGTCTTGGACTCCGATGGCAACGTCATCGACGAGGTCTTGGTGGTGCCGATGCTGGCTCCGAGGTCGTACACGCGCGAAGATGTGGTGGAGCTTCAGTGTCACGGGAGCGAAGTGTGTCTGCGCCGCGTCCTAAGGACTTGTTTGGAAGCCGGAGCAACGCTTGCTCAACCAGGTGCGTCTCTGTTACTCTGAATAAACTTAATGCTCTTTTAACCCTCGCACGACAACCAATCCAAATTGCTCATTAGTGTCTACTTCTTTTAGGCGAGTTTACTCTTCGCGCTTTTCTTAACGGGCGTTTGGACCTTTCACAAGCCGAAAATGTTGCAAGATTAATCGCCGCCAAATCTGTGGCTGCTGCGGATGCTGCACTGCAAGGAATTCAGGTATGTTTAACTCGACGCTGTGTCCGTGTTTTACTGTATCATCGTCATCATGTTTGGTGTAAGACTTGGCTGGTTGCGTCTGTTGACAGGGTGGCTTTTCTTCTCTTGTTCGATCTTTGCGGAGTCAGTGCATTGAGTTGCTTACTGAGATTGAAGCACGTTTAGACTTCGATGATGAGATGCCGCCTCTGGATTTGAATTTGGTTATGGATAAAATCCATGACATGTCACGAGACGTTGAGAATGCATTGGAGACAGCAAACTATGACAAGCTTCTGCAGTCTGGATTACAGGTATGGTTTGGAACGGTGTATTCAGATTCTTAAGGTTTTCTGATTTTTTTCTGGTTTGGAACACATCGCATAATATGCTGTATTAGGTACATAAGTTTGTTTCTTCTCTTACAAAATGGTTTTGACCTAACTCAAACCTATACAACCCATTTGTAAAGTAAGGATTGTCCCCACTCACATGTTATGTTTTGGCATTAGTTTTAGTAGATGGAAACAAAGAGTATCCTAATAAGGTTTATTAGACCTATTCTGTTACATGCTATTGATTCACTCAAAAATATTTATTGCAACACTTGAGATGTCAAATTTTTTGGCATAAAAGTGTGCTGGAAATTTCACATAAACTTTTAAGAAATGAACAAATTATATAAGTGGGATAATCCTCACTTTACCAGCTGGTTTTATAAAGTTGATTAGGCTTAAATTACTTTGTGATACAACATGAATTTGTCATTCTATTTCTATGTGAATATGAGGATGACTGTTGCTGTTCCTATTTTTTATCCTAATATGAAATTCTTTCAGATAGCTATTGTTGGCCGTCCGAATGTTGGCAAGTCAAGCCTTCTGAATGCATGGAGCAAAGTATGTCATTGTCATTTTGGTTATTCGAAAACTTAAATTTGATATTTATTGTTGAATCTCTTCTTTAGATGTCAACCTTGGTGTTGGCCAACTTAAATCATTCTCGAAGTATTTTTGTACTTAATCTGCGTCTCAAGTCCATAATTTATCTTTAAGCGGAAGAACTAACACACATAATAAATATATGTATATATATGTATGTATGTCTGTGTGTGTAAAGCATTGTGATTGTTTAACTTATTGAGCATGATCTTCTTGTAGCATGCAGAGTGAGAGGGCAATAGTTACTGAAATTGCTGGAACCACTCGTGATGTGATTGAAGCAAGCATCAGTGTCAGTGGTATTCCTATCACCCTTCTTGATACAGCAGGCATCAGGGAAACTGATGACATTGTGGAAAAGATTGGTGCGGCTTTCTTTCTTTTCTCCTTTAAGTTCAGGATATCTGTAATTTTCCTTTGTTTTTGTAGCATCTTCTTTCTTTTTTGGATAAGTTAAATATAGTCAGCTCAAAGTAATTTTATACAAGCTTTCTAATAATTATTGCTTGCTTTAAGTGTAGTTTAAATGAAACACTAATAAAATCTAGTGAAAATTAGATAGAATACGGCTATAGACTTTGCCTGATGACTTAGCTATATAGTTGGATTAGATGTCTTTTTTCGCATGCGTCTAGTGTTATGCTACTTACCTTAACATCATTACTTCACATGATGTACTGGAATTATATTTCTATTCTCCTACTAGGCGTAGAGCGGTCTGAAGCAGTTGCTAGGGGTGCTGATGTAATTATCATGACAGTGAGTGCTGTTGAAGGGTGGACATCGGAAGACACCAAACTTCTCGAAAGGATTCAATCTACCAAGGTTTGACCATATAATTTTTTTCCTCCTCTCTCCTTTGTTTTATTCATTATATCTAATTACTATTTTGATATAGATAGCAGCGTAAACATTTTATTTGAAGGAGAAATAGTCGCATCATTTAACATTTGAGAGAAACGTAGTATCAAGATATCTATGCTAACTGGGAAGCATCAAACTATATATCTTACCACAAACATATTCTTAATATCATATGACATGATAAATTGGCATACAGACACCTGGCTGCCTTAAATGCTTTGGTATCCTATATAGTCAACAATGGTAAAATACTTTTTTCTGCTAGGTGGGATCAATTACATAAGACCATTTAGATCCTGTAGTTATCTCTAAAAATTACATTCTGCAGGATATTGTTCTTAAACATAATAAATATTGCATTACACCTTTCATTTTTCTTTTAGTATTAAGCTTGGTACCTGTTATTATTTTCTGTCATGCGGTGAGAAAAGAAAAGATGCATTTTCATATTATTCTGCAATCTTTACTTAACCTTTCTGTTGTAAGACAGGGATCAACTGGATCATCCACCCCAGTAATCCTTGTGGTCAACAAGATAGATTGTAAACCTTGTGCTGAGACTGAATGGGACAAAGGATTCCAGAGTCATAAAATGTTCAGCAAACATGTGTTTACATGTGCTGTTACTGGTCAAGGATTACGAGACTTAGAGAGGGCGGTATTACAGATTGTGGGTCTTGAAGGCATTCCTGCTGGGGGTCGCAGATGGACTGTCAATCAGGTAAACTATCATTTTGGCTTTCCATCTTTCTTACAAATTAGTAGGAGCTTTAAAGTTTTCTTAACCTTTTGAATGGGAAGAGAAGGAACGAATAGACTCTTAGAGACCACGTATCTTTATTTGGTAAATTTGAACAAGGAGTAATGGTCAAAATTATGCTTAGCTAAGAATAAAATGGTTGATGGTAAATAACGATGTTGCTGGACTCAACAAAAACTTTTCTGTTTTCTACCATTCCATTTTCACTCCAACCAAGCAATGGCTCTAGTGTTGATCTTCTGTTACATGACAACATTCTTGCACATGCACCCACATACTCAAAAAAGAGTAGTAAAATAAGCTTCTTCTCTTTGGGGGGGAGGTCTTGAATCTGGATTGTGTTTGCTGATATAACGATGTTTCAGAGACAATGTGAACAACTTGTTCGGACCAAGGAAGCACTTGCAAGGTTACAATCATCAATAAAGGAGGAACTGCCTCTGGATTTTTGGACAATTGATTTGAGGGATGCTGCATTGTCCCTTGGACAAATAAGTGGAGAAAATATATCGGAGGAGGTTTTATCAAATATATTTGGTAAGTTCTGTATTGGTAAATAGAAAGACTCCCAATACGTACGTGGTGATTTTTAGCTAGCTTCCTTTACATTTCTCACTCATGTATAGGACGCCAACTTCAATCTGGTTCAGTACAGTTCCCATGGATTTTAAGCCATGATCAGTTTTGTTGTATGTTTCTCGTACTGATTATCACTTGAGCCCCTCCTTGTGTGGTTGGGATGATTTTTAAATTGAGTTGTAGAACTTTTAAATCAACTGTCCAAAAATATGATGCAACATTGTAACTGCAAATAGGAAATCCGCAAACGCAATTTACGAAGTTCTTAATTTCATGGTATCCAAAAATCATTTAGTTTCAATGTTAATTTAAAAAAAAATTGAAACATTTATGTCGAAAACTGAAGAATATGGGAGAATGAGAAGAATATATACAAGATATGCATACGCACCAAGGCACTATTGGCCTGTAACTGATTGGTTCCAATTAATGGTGTGCTCCTTCAATTGTTGTGTTTCTTCATGCTTGAGTTTGACCATATTCCGAGCACGTATCATGCTCAAATTTCAGAAGGATGCATCACCCTCAAATAGAGATTGGTAAGCCTGAACCCCTTTTCCCTTGGGGCACACAACTCCTCATTCCTTGGGGCCAGGACCAGAGATTTAACAATCTCGATTGCGGGTGAAGCTTACTGAATACTTGGTTCTTCGATTAAATGCTTGTCTTTTTGAGGTCTTTAGTTGTTTGCCCAGGTCTTATTTGATGTCCAAGTTTTTCGTTCTTCGCGTAAGACTTTTAATTTTCAGGTCTTTTATTTGTTTTGTGCAAAAAAAATTGCTACTATAGCGTTTTGCAAACATGAAAATGAGAAGTAGCAGGGGCTCGTATACCTTTTTTCTCCCTTTTGCTAAAATCACAATGACGTGAAATTAAGAACATTAATTGTTAAAGGGATTGATGTTAGTAAGAAAATTGCTCCAAAAATTGATTTATACTCTGACTGTTATTTGAAGCTAGAAAGAATATACGAACTAGGCCACTGATCATGAGAGACTTGAATTGATGGTGCTTTAGAATTAACAAAATTCTGAGGGGGGTAATGGTCACAAGGTTATATATGGTTTTAGCCTTAACTTGATCATTTTGTCATAATTTCAACCATGTTATCAAACTCTCGAGTTAATTCGTAAACTACGTTTCCAGACACGGCTTCCGAATTAACTCGAAAGTAAACTCGTTTTCTGCATAAACTCGGTATAATCAGACTGTGAAATCGGTAAGATCGTGTAGAATCGCGAGTTTGGAGCAATTCTGCGAGCTTGAAAGTTTTATATATTTAATTAAATGTATTATATGACAATAATCCAAGTATTTATGTTTTACAATATTTATTTTTATGAACCATATAACTATAGATTTTATTTATTTAAAGTTATATAATTTTGTAGACCTATTTATATAATTTTTTTTCATCTGAAGTAAACTCTTACGAGTTTCCGAGTCGAGTTTCCGAGTCAAGTTTACTCGACTCTCACAAGTTTACGCAAACTCTCGAATTTGATAACCTTGATTTCAACTTTGTAAAAACCAGACCTTTACATCTCAAACATAATTGTATGGAACAATCAGATGTTACAAAACTTGATAGCTTGACGAGTATTTTGTAACTTGATGTAAAGCATATATCGACCACCCAAAATTGTTATGCATAGAATAAAAAAGTTACACGTTATTACATTTTTATTCAAATGTAGGAAGAGAATTAATTAACCAGCAAATAAATAGATGGAACATGGCGATGCTGGTTTTGATCCTCTAACTGCATAAATTAATAATCAATCCAAGACTAATGTCATTTACATTTTAAAGCAACGGATTCCTTCAGTAATAGGGATATGCTCTGCCTTCTTTCCACAACTTGGCCCTTGGGGACAACAACTTGGCCAAGGGAATCAATAGGATCCGTTACATTTATAAGACACATACAGGTTCCTCTAACCAAGAACCTTTCGAAGTTCATCAGTCAACTTCCCACGACCCGATGGCTCCAACTGCACCAAAATTTCCAAGATATAATGAAGCAAATAATAAACTAAACAGTTTAAGAAAACAAATAGTAACGACATAGCTAATGAAATGGAAAGTTCAAGTTCTTTACCTTGCTTAAAAGGGCTGCAAGACCCTGAGGTAGAGCTTGCAAATCTAGAGCTGAGTCACCAATGTTTGTCAATTGAAGCAACACTTTCTGCACACGCAGTTCCTTTAGTTTATTCTCGTAATTTGCTGGATTGTTCTTCCATTTGAAGAAGGCTTCATCATCCAACCACGCATCTTCTTTACTATTGGCAATATCAGAATTCAAATACCATTCTTTGAGCAAGTTCATTGCAGATGCATGTGACAAATGGTCACCAGCAGCATCTCTCACACTGTTGATCAGTGACTGCTCTCCAATTCTTCGGTGAAGTCTCTGGTAGAAGACAGCTCGGGAGTTACGCCAGTCCAGAACTTCTCTAATTACACCCTTGGCAGCCATTCTTAAGGAAGTATCATGTAGTTCAGCAAACTTTGTGGCTATCTGGGTATACACAGGCAAAAGCTGTTTTTCACGGGATTTAATCTGCGGCTGTAGGGATTCAAAGGCGGCAAGGTCCCTGTTACTCTTGGCTTCCTGAAGTTTTGCCTTCAGAGTTATCAACTGTTGATCCAGTCTACCCATACACTCCAACAATTCCCTTGTTCTGAATTTGATCTCAATCATTCCTTCCGGCTCAAGGACATTACCTTTAGCTGTTCGATCAGCATACATTTCAATGTGGTCTGAATTGATTTGACTGTCAACAACCACCCATGCACCACCTCGGAGTTCCCCCATCATTGGGATGTACACAAATATGGGTTGCTTGTATGTTCTAAGGTTCTCCACAATAGTTGAACCAGCCTGAAGAATTCCTTCAAAAAGGTCCCTTTGCCCTCCTGAAAAGCCTCTCCAGTTTGCGAGAATGAAAAGCGGGAGCTCTTCTCTATTGAAATCCAATATTGCTTGGGCTGTTTTGGTTGCAGAATCAGGAAACCACACTTGCCCAGCTTGAGGAACGACCCTCTCATGAGAATCAAGCTGACCAGGATCAGCAGGTATTATTTGCATCACTGTCTGTGTTTCTACAGCAACAATTCCCACAGGGATTCCTCCAAGCTTTGCCCTTCCTGTAACAACTGTTCTAGCCCATCCCTCCAGTGTCTCCACAAAGCTGTCCTTGTCAAAGATGCCTCCCAGCCATCTTCCATTACCATCCAGGGTTCCAGAAATGGCAGCACGAGGATCACACGAGTTCTCTGGTAAATACTCCACTGGCCTTTCTGGAGGATCAAGAGGCTTAACAATGGGAAGCGCACCACCTATATGAGAAGGAATGTAGCTAAGCCACTTCAAAATAGAATAAACACCTTCAAGATCATCGGAAACTGTAAGATGAACAACTCCATTTGTAGCCATGATTTTGGGTCCACCAAGTTGCATGTGAGAACTGTATACTTCCCGACCTAGAAGTTTGTTTAGTGCTGAAAAACCAGTAAGAATTATGGGCTGATCAAGCCTCTGTATGCATCTCATTCCAAGCCTAGCAAGATAAGCACCTATTCCAACAGTTCTGCCAGTCACATATGTCAATGTAAAAGTTTCCTTGTATGCCCTGGAATAGGCACCAGCAATAGCCCCACTGCCACTCAAGTTTTCAACCCCAAGGCCATCTTCCTTGCCAACAATGGTATCTATAACCCATCTGGTTTCTCCACTTTCAAGCTTTAATTCATGTGCTATGACTGAAGATCCAATCCGAGCATAGTCCTCGGGTGTTAAATATACATACTGAAAGCCATGCTCAGGACTAGATTCCTCAGACCAACCAACTCTGAAACAGTATTTGACTTCCTCTGCTACACCTAAACGGGCACCAGAATTTGCTGCTAAATAAATTAAAGGTAGTTTTCTTTTACATGCAAGATCAGTTACTGCACGGAAGAAAGCATCCTCTCTCGGTCCAAAAGAACCAGCCTTGAAGGTCACATCATTTGAAACAACCAATATTGTTCTTCCAGATGGGAACTCAGGGGTACGCATATCCATAAACCAGGCTACCATACCAACATCATTGAGTCCAGGGTAACGGTCCACAGGAACAAGAGGAGTACCCCAGCTACCTTCTCTCTCTGCAAATTTAAGCTCTGTTACCTTTAGAAGACTTTTATCTTTGGCTCTTTGAAATTCCGGCTGTTGGATTGCCCATGACTGTTCCAAAGCTGTTTCAAATGCCTGCAAGAATTATATCTCTTCAGGAAACATGGTTTGACTACTTGTGTCATCCGGTCATAACAAAAAGTGGAACACTTATATTTCAATTAAATTCACAAAATAGCACGTACAAGTGGAAAATCATAGCAATATGTGGTGCTGTTCTTTCTTGCTGAAAGACGTTTTCGGTCAATAACTCCCAAAGGTTGATAATTTTCGTTCACTGGCACACCATGCAGTGGACCCTTAACCGAGACTGAACTGTATACCACTTTATGAGTGTTGGTATCCTCCTTTTCTCGGTATATCTGAAATTATACAAATTAAGAATCATATCAATATTTATAAATAGTTCCCATTAATAATCCTTCAAATGCATATGAGATATAGCTAAACATGAGAATATATTGTTGACCCCTACAAATTGAAGACCACCATTGTCCACATATATATATTTTTTACGTTGTAAAGGTCACAATTCGTGAATACTGATCAACTTTTCAAGATATCACGAAAAAGAATAAAATTCCACTTGATAAAAAGACATTACTCGTCTGACTTTTTCCCTGCCCAAAGATCCTTATCGATGCAAAGTGTTTAAGACAGCTCTTCTATAGAAACTCAAATAAATGAATTGCTGACACATGAGCTGGTATTTATCAAATTCTTCAGGTTAAAAAATACTTTAAAGGACTGGAAAAATGTAATTGTGTTTGATGCTAATTAGCATTTCTATATCAAATATATGCAAAACACTCCGTGTTAATTATTAAGATCTCACCTTTGCTAGTAAAAAGCAACCTTTTAGAAAGCTAACCGGAAAAGTTGTGGCATGGGGAAAAGATTTTCTTCAAATTTTAAAGTAAAATAGACTTACATGTACAGTGTATGTATGACCAGTCACATTGTTCACAATGACCCTCCAAGCACCATTTGCCTGTCCAACGGCTGCCATCCAGAGCTTGACTTCCCACACAACAACCCCTAATCTATGCATTCTTACACCAACGGATGAATGGATCTCCTGTGCCAGTTCTTCCAAAATTGCCTCAACTGTTGTTTCTTCTTTCCCAGCATCTACATTAATTCTCCTGGTATAACATCCAAATGTAAGACAAAGACAAAGCTTGGCTATATGCTAAAAGAACATATTTGACAAGTTTGTAGCTATAATTACTTGGGATAGGGAACAAGATCGTCTATTTGTTGCTCCCGTATGATATAGAGGTACATATGAGCATGCTCAGGTTTTATATTGGCGTTGTGTGCATTAAGTTCCAACTCCTCCATTGCAGCCATCAAGGACCTAAAAATGCTTCTTGAAGTAAAGGACATAGCCAATTGGATCCGAGATGTTTCTGCATCTAGCCTTTGATATGAAGAAAATCCTTCATTTGTGGTTGGCTGTCTTAGAAGTGTGCGAAGAAACATTCTTTGAATTGGTTGTGGCTTGTTATCCATAACCGTGTAGAGGTGCCATTGACGATCACGAGATGGAGTATACCGTATGTTCTCATAGCCCTTAAGTTTGTCCTATAAACAGACCAATGCTTAAGTTTAAGATCTAGCATATAAGTGGAATTTGCCTTCTCACACCTTATAAAGTACAGGGACTTGAAAAAATAACTAACCAATTCAAGATAAATGGATAGAGGAGGTTCCAAATGGCGCAACAGAGGTTCCTCTGCATAGTACAGCTTTTCTTCTGACCAGTGAAAAGAGTGCCTCATTGGGGCACGTCCTTCATCCCTTTGGATGATACAACTGATTACACCGACACCTGCAGCTCTAATGGTGGAGCCTACTTCCTGCTCTTTGAGTATTTTAGCTAATTTATTGATTCTTTCTTGAGCCTGATCCTCATCACCGCTGCAAAACATCAGAAGTTGCTTGTGTCAAGAAGAAAGAGGAGGTTCATATCAGTAGCTAAAGAGAGTATATGTATACTAGTCCATCTATACTTTGTTTTCTTCTAGGAAACTGTAATTTTAATTTTAGTCAGTGGTCCCATATTTCTCAATCATCAAACCAAAAACTAAGCTACCAGAACTACTTTATAAATCTCAAACAAAATGTAAGCTATAAAACCATTGATGCTTTAACAATTAGGAAAAAAAACAAAAACGAAAGGTTCAAACTAATATGAGGATTTACTGAAACAGTACCTGTCTTGCAATAAACTCATCTGGTTGTTGATGCCCACTAATCCAATATGCATCATATTACCATGGTTAACTGGTTCCGCAGAACCACTGGTCAGTGCGTCATGAAGGTTACTGGTCGCCTCCCTCAATGCAGCACTGATAATTGCAGACAAAAATTGAAGAGATTTAATTACAACCATCACTCCCCACTTTTTCTCACTGTCTTTCTCCTCCACTGATTTCTTCGAAGTTTGGTCTTCAACCCCATTCTTCCTTTCAATGTACTCATCATAGAACTCCCACGTGGCAATAAGACCAGATCTGTGCCATTGTATCCTAACACTCCCTTTGACAAGATAAGGCTGATAGCAAATACTAGAAGTTAGAAAAGCACGTGATAAATATAACAAAGTCAGAAAAATTAAAAAATTTGAAATTATCAGTAAAACTGAAATACCTGGTAGAGTCTGCGAATATAAGTTTCAACGACCCTCCTCTGGAGGGTGTGATCACTGTGATCAAATAAACCCACAAGGGCATCTTCAACAGCCAAAGGAGCACTGACAAGGTCCTCCATTCGGTCGTTGATGGCACTCTTCCTCTTGGGAGTATCAATATTTTCACCATCCTCTGTGAACATCTCTAGTTCAGAGAGACTTCTAGCAATGTTGGATCGAAGTTCACTTAATTTAGTTTGTTCCAGCAGTTGACTTGCCTTTAGTGCCAACTGCATCAAAATAATTACAAATAAGGATTTTGCTCAAAATGTTCCACAGATGTAAAAGTCTCACCCGCAAGATGAAATGGAAAGTAGATAATTGAAGGATGTATATTCACAATGCTCTCCAAGTAGAAGAGATGCCATGTCCTAAAATATGTGATGACTAACATAGAATTCTATTTTCAGCTTGAACAGAATTTCTCAGGGTAATGTCCAACCTCAGAATAACTTGTATGGTTGAGTAAAGAAAAACGGATTAACTGATCCCTGTAAGCAGCAGGATTAGGGTAAACCAATTTATCCATTAGACGCAATATCAGCTTATTTTTACTCTTGATGCCCTGAAAATCACAAAAAATGCAGTTAATTCAATTGCTGTATAATGTCAACAAGACATCGAGGAAGCAAAACACCCTAGCTGAAGTGGTTATAGAAGTTCGTACCTGATGAGAGAGCACAATATCAACAATCTTCAATAAATCCTTCTTGTATTGAAGACGCAGACGTTCAATTACATCAGCCTAGACATCAAGGGAAGGAACATGAATATTCTAGAAAACTGAAAGATAAAGAAAACAACTTTTATATCAGAAGAGTTACTTAGTTCCTCCTAGTCTATATTTTGTTGCCTGATAGACCAGTAATTTGTAACTTCAAATGAACAGCCAAAAGAAGAAAACTAAATATTTTTATTAGTTTTTATATAAAGCTCCCCAAGACAATAAAGAAACCATTTGATTTAGACAAAGAAAGAAAAATATATAATTATCAGTTTGAATCTTGTAAAAACTAGATAAGTGTTAACATCAACCAGAAAAATACTTCCTTTGTCGGTAGAAGTCATAAAAGGTCAAAACAGATTGCCCACATAATATCAGTACAAGCAGCTGAATAATTATAATAACCTGAATATTATCGCTAAATAATTCCTCAACAGAAAGATACTCTTCAAAAAGGGATTGAACAATTATATGGGCATGGCTCTCTCGTCCACCCTCATAAGACTTAACAAGACTCAGAAGAGGTTCAACTAGTCTTTCTTGGGCTCCTTTTTCTTTCTCGGGACAGGAAGAAAGATGAGCCTGCAATGTAAAACATGCCTCATAAATTATTCACATTAAAATGGGAAACATCAAAATGAACAATTCGTGAAAAGAAACTTACTTCAAGAATTCCCTTCAATAATTTGGCAGGGAAATCAACAATTTGGGAGCTTGAAATCCTCTCAAACTCCTTATATTTTGATTCCAGCTGAAAAGCCAAGTTCAACACCCGATTGGATTACTTTTAACGTATTAAACCACAGGGGAAAAAAAAGAAGCATGGTATCTCTTTACCTCATTTTTTAGATCTTTGGGAAGACGGGTTGCCAGAACAGCCAAGCACTCTTGCCATTGAAGGAAAGGCAACTCAGGACTATCAAGACAATTAAGCAAACTTTGCACAACCTGAGATAGTTGTTTAGCTTGTTAACAAGACAAACATACATACATACATACATATATATATATATATATATATATATATATATATATATATATGTCTCAATAATAATAGAATCCAAAAATCTCCTATCTGTAACAGATTACTCAACCACCTAGAATGCAGTAAAATTATAGTGTTTATGAATCAAGGTGAAGACTTCACTCACTTCATCAATATTGTGCTCATACCCAGCAAGAATCATCCTTGCAGCATTTAAGCTTGCTGCACATTTCTGATGAACTTTACCAGAAATTGCAGTAGGAGGTCCCAGGAGTGGGAAGCTCCCTGTGAAGGGCTCTGCCTTTCTTACAGCTGAAGGATCATCTAGGTCAAGACTTGCTATAAGTTCACCAGCCTGCAAAAAGTGATAATATATTATTTATGTTCTTCAATTTCAGCACCTGTACTTCTTTATGGAACTGAATGCTAAATACCTGCATTGCTTGACCTTCAGACATTTTGAAATGAATAATTCCAGAAGCAGGTGAAAGAAGAGGCATGCACATTTTCATGACCTCAACTTCAGCATATGGTGTGTCAGCATCAACATGACTGTCATCCGCGACCAAATATCTCAAAAGCTTGCATGGTGTCTCCGCCACCAACTTTGATGGATCATGATCATTCTGTATAGACAAAAAAGGTTTAAAAACTTACCTTGGACACAAAAGAAATAGTTAATGTTAAAATAAACTCATTTAACCTGAAGCAAGCAAGTTCTTCCATCTATTAGAAGGCGAGTTCCAGCTGCTTCTTCCTCTGCATATATTACATGACTGTTTCCGTCCAGCTGTAACAAGTGGAAGCCTCTAGTTAATAACTCGAACAAAGATATAGAACAAAAGACCAGTCATAAAATAGGGATGTTTAGCATAAACTATACTATTAGCCAAATTGAAGATAAAGTTATTGATGCAGCCAATACTTATTTAGTTTATATTTTCTTTTGGTGAATAATTTACTTTATCACTAGCATCAATTAAACAATGTACTTTAGACACACATCATCTCTTCTAAACAGGCCAATCATACACTATCCATACTAAAGTATTATTTGTTTCTTTAACAAAAATCTTTCCAGTTATGATTTGTTTTAAGTCTTAACTCTGATAAAATAATGCAATCTTTAGATAACGATAAATCAGCTGTACTTAAATGCCCACATTCCTTTCCAATGTTTGGCAAAAAAAAGGTTTGAACATCTCCAGAAAAAATAAGTACTTTTTCACACATAACATTTCTCTAACATACTGATAGAGAAGAACAATGCATTCACAAAGACTTTATGCTAAACGATTAATCCCGATACTAAAATTTTAGAAGCCGGAGCAGCAATTGTTTATGTCTATATCAAGGAAATTATACCAGAAGAATCTAATTAAGATTGAACTAGAAATGCAAAATGTTCACAAACCATGGGATGATATAATTGAGTGTGATAAATAGTACTGTCATGGGGAAAAGTGCAAAATAAATAACACGCATAAAATAGGTGTTTAGAGAACAAATACTTGCCTGCATTAGCAAACCTCCATCACGTAAAGTGTGTATTTCTGCTTCTATCTCTGATTGATTCATTCTCAATCTATAACTTCCAGATCCACCTCGTATCATGTCAATCTAGAAATTGTTTTACAAGATGAGTTACACAAATTTACTCTTGCCTGATATGGCATAAGTCTCAACAAAGGTAAGTAGAAAACCAAATTGACATTTATAAGAATACTTACTGTATATTTGCTTCCCTCAATGTTCAAGGCCACTTGAGAATGGACAAGAGATATGTGCTGTAACAGTTGCAAAAAATTATTTTCATCACTATAGGGTTTAAAGGCACTGAAAACTATAGGATCTTCCCATTCACAATACCTTGGGAGGGATTTGTCCCTTTTCAAGATAGCCAACATAGTCTGAAACCAAAGCTGCACTGCTAGCAGAAGCTTTCTACATTAATTGAAACAATCACGGTTATGAATGCACATATGAAACTAACAAAAGCTCAAGGAGATAACAGATATAACAAACGAAGTTTGCTTACATAGAGTGCCCCTGCAACAACAGAAAGATACCAGGGAGGCCTCTCTGCTCTAACACGCATTGCAATTCTACTATCTAGCCAACCTGTGTGAATTTTGTTGTCTCTGTAGTCAGAAGCCTGTGATCAAATATTGTAATATTGTCACTTCAGCATTTTAAACAACTTTCACAAAACAATTTGTAGTCGTATGAGTAATTTACATTCAGAAGATCAATGGTGTAATCAACATTGGTACGGATTTCTCCCCGAATTTGAATCTCCTTCAGCCCTAGAACCATATTTGCAATTGCTAAAGCCCTAGATTCTCCAAAAGCAAACACATGCCCTGAGGTAAAAGAGACCAGATTAGAAGATAGTATAAGGTGAGTATAGTATGGGAATTGTGTAAATACATGCATAATCCTTATGAACAAGAATGTTAAGGAGAATTTATACCCTACCGTAACAAATTCACCAATAATGAAGTTTGTTATATGCATTACTTAACAGAAGAATCAACATTTCAAAATCATTATCAGAAGCTCTCACTATATCTGAGAAAACTGAGTGGACATGATGTTTTTCTTCTTTGCCCAACAATGATCATCTCTATTCCCTAGCACCTGTAATCTGAAAAACAGAACATCCCTCCATTTCGACGACATTTTTCCTACTCCACCCTTATAATTTGCAAAATGCCACTCTGTCTCTTTTTGTTTTATCAGAGTGAAATATAACCCAGGAAAAGAAGGTTGTAAAATTTTTAGTAAATATATCAAATGTTGTTACACATTATATAACTATTGGGTGTTACATAGTCCATTTAATACCACTAATCCACACATGAGGATGACAACCAACATAAAACTGCAGTGACTATTGAGTTGTCAGTTACACATAAGAAATTATTATGCAACGCTGCTCATTGAAAGTATGAAAGAGGGTCATTGTACACAACCTTATTCTTGCATATGCAAAGAGGGTATTTTTAGATTAAACTCAACCAACTAGTCACCAAGGCGCAACTTTATTCTTGTGCCAAGGCTCACCCTTAAACTATTACCACTGCTTATTGTCGAGACCTATGAAGAAAAATTTTACATAAACAAGCAAATGTGCCTGCACACATCTGTTGATACATGCATTGAGATTTCCGTTTTCCCAACCTTCCATCAAATCCAACTGGACATCCTAGCTCTTGGCTCTACTTCTAAAAGATCATGAGTTCAAATATTAATCATATGTCCCATAACAAGTGAGGTGTACTGTTCATTATTCATTGAAAGAAGATGGAGAAGGTAAAAAAGAACAAGATAGATCCACAACATGATGCATCTACTAGATTCCATCCTATAATCTCAAAGAGAAGATTGTCCAACTGATTTATAAGTTGCAGTTCACGAATTTAGGCAAGTGATGTGAGACTTTCTAACACCCCTCCTCTCTCGATGCCTACCAAATAGGAGATGACACCGGAATATATGATTCACCAAGATAGGCTGTATATAGGCTCTTGTACCATGTTTACATCTTAAGACCACTTCCCATTAGATGAAGTTTTCCAACAAACGTATAAGCTACACCCTAGAATTAAGGCAGGTGGTGTGTGAACTCTAAACATTATCAACACAATACTATGGAATATGCAAGTTCCCAATTGAAGATCATAATGATATATTGGTCATTTGAAAATCAATAGTAGTTAATTTTCTTACTTGTTTAATTAATTAATTTTACTACTTACCAAACTGTGAATCTGAGAATTCATGAATTCCTCCTCCAGACTGCAGATATATAATTCAACAAACTTTAGCACCACAACATTTGTTATGCCTGCATCTGAAGAAACAGAAGACTTACCTTGACAGAGAAGTATGCCCACACATTTGGCTTGCTTTTAAAGCTAAGCTCCTGCACAAATACTTGAACTCAGTACATGTTACAAGATGAATGAAGCAACAGATGATATTGATGTTGGACTTGGTAATTAACCTGCACTTTGCCACTCGTAGGCTTAAAGCCATCATCGGGGTCCTCACTAGTCACTCGCACAGCCACACAATGACCTTTTGGCTTTGTGGATTGTGCTTTGTCAAAATCAAAAGGGGTAGCTAAAGCTGAAGTTTTTCTCCAAGCATCATATCCCCCACCATGCTCCACCCCATAGAAACGCCTTATCTCTATTAAAGGAGACACATGAAATACATGTAAGAAATTAAATAATAGAAAATAGGAAAGCAAATATCAGTAAAGAATAATTTAAACTATTCATTGGGTCCCAACCGTTTCCTCATTTTAAATTTAAGTCTATACGAGAAAATTGTAATTTTTAGTCCCTAATAAAATTTTGAAGAAAATTAAACAATGCAAGGAAGGCTTAGTAGCAGATTTACACTGCAAGAAAAATCTCTAGTTTTGGGTACAACTTATCTTTTATACAAATGTAGGGACTAGTACTTAAAATTCTCTCATGTAGGGAATAAATTTAAAGCTGGTACAACTATAATGAAGTACCAACTCTGATCCAGACACCGGACACACACTAACATGGACATCAGGATATGGCTAATGTCCAAAGTATAGGACACATCTAATATTTATTTTAATATAACAAAAATCTCAAATGAAAATGAAAATTTATATGATTCACACTAAAAACAAATTTGTAAAGTTATAGTTTTTCTATAATAATGGCTCTCAATTAAATTTTTGGAAACATACATCTTAAAAGTTAGAATAACTAGTTAAGCCTTATGAAAACAAACATCAACAGAAATATTATGCGGCTTACAAGTTTTATAATATAAGTTGGTTTCTTCTAATTTTTCTTATTTTTTTATGATAGCAGTGTCTAGGAAGTGTTTAGTCAATAATAGGTGCGGTTCACTCTCTTTACTTGTGTTCAAATATGTCCAAGTTTCCAAGATTTCTCAGAGGTATAAGAACTAAAAAGAATAATTCTGACAATATTAGAGTGTCAACATGTGTCATTTGGCGACATGCTATTTTACAAAGTTGTCAGTGCTTCCTAGGGATCAAGTCAATAATTTAACCTAAAGAATATATCTGAAGTTGTACCAGGAATTTGCCAGAGGGGGACACCCATTCCAACGGAAACTTGGGCTGCAGGCAGATTTATCTCTGCTATCCACTCAGTAACAGGATGTTCAACCTACATAACAATAACAAAAACAATCACTGATGGTGAAAAACAAAATAATATAAAAACAAAACAAGGTCTGGGAAGTAGGAAGAACTAATTTCAAGCCAAGCCACTTTCCTAACTAATCTCCAAAAATATAACAGAAGCATTTCCCAAACATAAGTATTAAGCTAAAAGGTAGTTGAGGGCTACCTGTAGCCGAGGGTTCAACTCTAAAAAGTAGTACTCTCCAGTTTCCATACTGTAAAGATACTCAACAGTAGCCGCCCCGACATAATTTACTGATTTAGCCAACCTTCTAGCTGCTTGCTCCAGTTTTTTCACTGTTTCTATGGGTGCTACGGTAATGGGACCCTCCTCAATAATCTGTTACAGACGATTGATTAGGTAAATTGAGAGATTCATTTCACCATGGCAATTTGTTGGCAACAAAACGCTTGTGTACCTTTTGGTGCCTCCTTTGAACACTGCAATCACGACTATGCAAAGCTGCAACATTTCCATACTGATCACAAAGTAACTGGACTTCTAGATGTCGACTCTATTTAGAACAAAAGAGATTATCAGAATTCGACCAAGACCTTAGAATCATGTTCTTTCAGATCAAAGTTCAGTGGATTATCTAACCTGGGATGCAACCTTCATTATAAATATAGGTGAACCCGGAACTTCACCTTGGACTTGCTTGAACAATGCCCTTACCTCATCATCATTATGAACCTAAAAAGCCACATGACTGTTAGTTTCTAAATTTCACCAAATAAATCATACCAAAATAAGATCCGCACAAGAATGTTTCTTGTTCTTATAGGTATATACGGAGTTTTCAATTTGAAAACAATTAACATACTCCTGGAAGACAAAGTAAGGTTACAAGGGTAACTGCGTGAATGCTATAGGATTTTCTAAATGCTACAGTAGGGTTTATGTAAGAAGCAAACCTTTCTTATGCCTTTACCACCACCACCCCAAGATGCTTTGATCATTGCAGGGTATCCTACAACTTGACAACTAGCTACTGCTTCCTCTGTTGTATACACACACGCTTCCCGATAAATTTCATCAGGAATAGTAACCAAGGAACTTTCAGGAGGAATTTTCACCTGTAAGAAGAAACTTCAACTCGTGAGCAGGGCATCTCTCACAAAAGAAAAGCACTATAATAGGAGATTGAAATCTACATGAGAACCACTCCATCGAAGGGTTGGCACTTCTGCTGCTTGAGCAATCAAGGATGAACCAATTTTATCTCCCAATGCAGCCATAGATATGGCAGGAGGTCCGAGAAATACAATTCCTTTTGCTTTTAATGCATCTGGAAGCTCAGGATTTTCTGAAGCATGACCCCAACCAGGCCACACGGCATCAACATGAGTTATCTCAGCCATCTGGGCAGTACATTTTATGCCAATACACAGAATTTGTAAGTTATATAGGACAAAAAAGAATCAGTATTACATAAGGACTCAAATCACTATAGTGACAAGAATGAACTGCATTGAGCTATAGGCAACAAAGATCCAGCAACAGGAACAAATTGGCAATACCAACTTTTTATAGAATGAATATTTTATGTCTGGAAGATCAATAGCATTATGTTTGTTATATATGACATTCAATTTGATTACCTTTAAAAAATTAGAAAAATTAAATATACATGGCGAAGTATAGTTTCCATCCGTACTGTCTTTTTTTCACTTTTCTGAACAAAATATGCATGGCATTTTGAATTACAAAATCTCATGAAGTCAACATCACACACCTCAAGAATAAGCTGCACATTGGCATAGTTATTGTTATTGGTCCCACCAGGTACTTCCACAAATTGATCAGCTATTCTGATATGTTCGGCATTGATTCTCATGTCCTCTGGAGTAGCCATGGCAACCAACAAGATGGCTTTTTCTGTTCCAAACGTCTCATTGGCCCAGCTCCTAACACTACGTATAAATTTGACTGCTGCCATTCCATTGTTTGCAATTAAAATGCTATGAATTGGCCTGTTCCCGCCAAGGGCATTGCAGAATTCATCTACTTCGGATATTGCAGCAGGGTGCCTATTTGGCTGTACACTATTTGCATATCCATTCCGACGCCCAATGTCAGCCATTATTGTTCTCCTTCTGTATGTCTCCTACAACATAACAAAAAAAGATACCAGCAGCTCAAGACATACGATAATAAATTACGAGCTAGGATTCCTTTTTCTCAATTTATATTGCTTGTTCAGTAAACTTTTTGAAGAATCATTCGTCCAACTTAATATATTGATGAATTCAAGATAAATCATATAATTAAGAAGTTAAAAATCCATCTCAACTTTTACAGGCATCTTCGGCATGATGTAAAAGAAAATGGAAAAACAAAAGAAAAAGTTACAAAGTTCTTTTTGCTCAACCACATATGGACTTGGTTAGAAACTAACAGATTTGAAAACACTGACAACTGTGGCTGATACGATTAACTCATTTTGGAAAATCGGGATGCCACGCATAAAAATCTGTCACAAATCCATTCCTCCCAAACCTGCAGATTTCACTCTAAGATACAAACAATCAAACACATCCTACTAGTTCACTCTCACTCTCAGATGCGGTATGGCGAAAACATAAATTGCAAAAGAAAATCATTAAAGAACAGGACAGCATCTAGTGATAACTCACTACTACCTTTTCAAGCAATTAACCCCTCTTCAACTTCCGATTCAGCAAACAGACAGATTTTTTACTAGAGCAGACAAACTCAAAAACAAACAAAAGGACAAAAAAAAAGGGCTCTTCTTTTCCTTCACCAACAGCATAGAATTCACAGAGTTTTCAACATTAAGTGGGTGTGCATAAAAAAAACGGAAAAAAACAAAAATAGAAATAAAGTCAAAGAGAATTACACAAAGAGAACACAAAAAAGGAAGAAGATAAAGGATAACAGCACAGACCTTGGAAAGAAAGCTGGGCTGACGAAATCAAGAATTTCTTTTTGTTGTTTTTAATTTTATTCTACAAAATTGGTGGGAGTTAGAGAAGCATTGAGAGCTTAAGAAGGTGGGTTACAAGTGAGAGAGTTGTTGGGCTATTCCATGCGAATGGTGATGATGATCAGTGGCAGTGATCATGCACAAACCAAACCAAACCAAATAGTGAAAAAGTTGGATGGGATTGAGTGAGGTAGGTTTGGGTTGGGTTGGGTCGCTCTATTCAATGAAAGCTGCACGTGGTACCTGCCTTTGCCACACCTCTTGAGGAACTAGTATTAGTAGTAGTTCCCTCCCAGCTACCCACCTCTCTCTCTCACGCTTTCTCTCTCTTTGTGACTGATGCGAATAAATTAGTGGTGATAATTCAAATAATCAGTAAAAAAAGGGTTCAAAGAATTGGGGTTTGGCTGGGTAGAAGGAGGAGATGTATGTGACGTCATCAAAAGATGAATGAATCTAATCTACCACAACACATGTAAACAAACATGTAGCATGATTGAGGTGCCTCTCTTGACTATGCGTTGTGCTGTGTTGTTTTGTTCTGTTGGTGGTCACTGGTGTTCTCCACCAACCCTTCTTCCTTCTACGAGTAGACGTGGATGAGTCAAATATGGAAGCTATGTTCCTTCCTCCAATTTCACCGATTACAATTACTGCATCCATCGTCTCCACTTCTATCCCTTTTTAGTATTATTTTAATTCAAATTCCCATTATCCACATAAATACATGCTACTTTCAGTTAATCAAATCATATTTTTAAGGAACCAACATTTCCTTCCCATTTTTTTGTTCGCCGTGAAATTTTTTTTACGTTAAAAACAAGATTCTTATGTATAAGAAATTCATATAAGTTTATATTAATAAATATTTACTGATAACATATACATAAACCGAAATAAGAAAAAATCAATTAAAATGTATATACTCCGAGCTGTGATGTGATATAATTGTAAATTTCTATTTCATAGTAACCATTTTTAAAAACTAAAAACTGGGAACAAATCTTAATTTACACAACATAAATGAAAACAAAACTCCGGTAAAAAAAATCAGATCTTGCACGTGTGTGTACCTTCAAATGGGACACATTTTATTTTGTCTATTTTTTTTCCTACCGAGATTTAAATTTAATGTTTTTAGTGGTCATGATTAGGTATAAATAACATAAGATAGTGATGGAAAAAACTAACATTGTTTAATGGCATAAGAAATTATTTCTTGCACTACTTAACAGTCTGTCATTGTCCTTATTTATATGGGTAAAATTGTAATTCAGTGACTATTTGTTAATATTTAATATTGACACATATAACATATATAGAATTTCAATAAATTTATGCTACGCTTATGGTTGGGAGTTAGGTTTATTCATGACATCCTCACCTTTGTCTACCGCCCTTGATTTTGGTTTTAATTTAATGTGTGCGGTGAAAGATAAACACACGCCAAAAAGTCCTACTTCATTAATTTATTTTTTTAATTTTTGTTACATAATTTCACAAGGTAAAAGAAAATGGGCTCAAACAACATGAATTGACTCAAAACGCAGAAGTTTGTGAACTAACCACATTTTTGAAGCACGACTTTAGAATTGGAAGTATGAGAAGAATGATTTTGTTTGTGTTAGAAAGTGGGTAGGTGAGGACCAGTTTTATTTTGGCAATCTTTATAAGTGGCTGTGCTTAGGTAATGAATTTTTTCTGGCTCAGAATAATTTGAATCTGGATTTATATGTACTACACGTGCCCATTGCCCCCAAGCACAAATTTGTCCAAATACCAATGTTATATCACAAGAAGATTATACGCCAGACAAACCAATATTTCTTTTCTTGGTTTTCCGGGCAGACAATTTATATTTCTTCACATGCTTTTCTAATTATTTGATCCTCCTAACCAAGATTTCTTTTATATAGAGAGATATATATACAAATGAGATCATCTTAATCATGTAAACCAGTTTCGTGACAATGTATAGTAAACTTCGTTTTATTAATTAGCATGGTATCACAAGTTTTTATAACATTTATTATGTTTATTTATTATCCAGTGTTAAATTTTTATCCAATAATTTACAGATATTTATCTTATGTTTAAGATGTTTAACTTTAAGATAAAAAAAATATAGATTTAATTAAGTTTTAAATCCATGATAAATTTATAATTGTAATTTTATAGAATTTTAAAATAATATGTAGATAACAATTGTGTTAGTCACTTAACAGTTATATCTCTCAATTAATATAAAAATTAAACAATTAATACTCAATTGAAAAATATAAATTTATTAGAGGTTGAATAAAACATAAAAATTTATTAGAAATTCTATTGAAAGTCTTAAAATTTATCAATAACTTAAAACTTAATTAAGCCAAAAATATATTAAAATTTTCGTATTAACTAAATATAAAATCAATATAGAATATTTAAATGGAGACAATTTTTAATAATAATTTTATGAAACTTAACTAATATATTAAAGAAAATAACGGTTTGAATTAATTACTTATTGTTTCAAGTTGAGTGTCCTAAATTGAAAACCTATAAATAATAAATAATGTAACTTAAAGTTAACCATGTCAGAAAATTGAAGTGTTTTAGTTTAAGTAAATCTTTCTATTTATAAATAAAATGGTTATAAATTATTTATCTTCTAAATAAGAAAATAATATTTTAATTCCAAAATTTAAAAATAATAACATAATATAAACTCTTTTATCTTTTACTAAAATATTTCTCATACCATAATATATATTAATTAAATCAAACTGGTTATAAGAAGGAATTTGGTCTAATGTCTAAACATATAAATTTTAAATCAATTTTTAGACATCTCATCTATATTTTTAATATCGAACCAGTTCAAAATAAATGATATATTTATGTTTGATATTTTTTTCTCTAAATACCTCTATCTTATAGAAAAAATTATCTGCAGATATTTTATATAACATTCAATTTTCTCTTGATATTTCATAGTTGATATATTGTAGCATTATATAGTCATTCATAAGAAAAGATAAAGAATGTCACTTACAATACATATTTTAAATTTCAAATACAACACTAAAAAAGATAACTCAAACTCTTCTATATTATTCTTCGATCATTTTCTTCACTTGAAGTGATCAGACAACATTCCCTCATTTATTTCCATATAACACACACGTTATACGATCATCTCACAAAATATATATATTAACACAAACACAAACAAGTAGGAGGGAGCTAACATGCAACACATCATTTATAAAACATGCATAATTATATTACTACACATAACAATAATCATATTATCATATATTAATTATACTAGGCTTTTAATAATCACAATATACACAATCATCTCATCATATAATAATCATGTCAAACACACTCATCCAGATGAGATGTTGATGTGAAATCACGAGAGGTTGTACACTTGTGGTGGCCTCCATTGATCTTTACACATATACTTCCAATACAATACTTAATGCATCCACAAGGTTAGCCCTTAACACCTATGCCCAAAAATGGCACATAGACTAGGACTTCCTGCCCCTCTCAACACATAACTCATCTTTTTCTATTTGAGATTGGATGGTTATTAGAGTATCAGGATAACCTCCAACAACAGGAGTACACTAATTAATTACAACCACAAAGTTTCTCCACAAGACCCTTGATCAATCTCAAATCATGATCATATTCATCAACTCATTTCATCATGCAACACATATTTGATACAAATTATGTTCGTAGCTTAACATACAAAAATGTTCAAGTCAATGATAAATTTAGACATACAAATCAATAAATACAATTACTTAAAATTTCATCCAATATGATCAAATATTGTTAACAATTTAAACAGTTATAGTATTACGTGGGATGATTATTCTCATTATAGACCTCTAATCAAAGATTTGATTGATTAAAGTAAATAAAAACATGTTTAGAACCTACTGTAAAAGTTTTAGTTCTATCCAACCGTTAATGAAGTGAAAATCTTAATTTTACTTAAGATGGGGTTGAGTTTTCTAATAAACCCGAAAATAATTTCTCTAGATATAGACATCCAATTAAAAATCCGAGCGGTCAAGAAGAATAAATATGTCATAGGAACTGCATATTAAAATTTTAGGTTAATCTATCGGTTAACTAGGTTGAAATTAAAGTTTTACAGAAGTAAGTTAAAAACATAATTTAAGTGGTTTTCATATCTACTAAAAATGCGAAATTAATTGATCGTCATCCAATTAAGAATCCGAGCGGTCAATATGATTTTATATGTCTTATAGATCATATATCAAATTATCATGTCAATCTAATGGTAAACAAAGCGTGGAATAAAGTTTTAACTAAGGTAACTTAATGACAGAATTATAGTGTTAATCAAGTTACTCAAAATGCGGAATTTATTCCTCTAAATACATATCTCTGAATAAAAATCCTAAGGATCAAAAGGGATTAAGATCATTCAGGAATCATGTGTAAACATTTCAGTTTAATCTAACAGTAAATCAAGTGAAGATTAAAATTTTACTAAAGTAACTTTGAGACAGAAATAAAGTGGTGATCAATTTACTTAAAAGATTGCGAAATTCATTTCTTTAGTTACAAACCTTAAATTAAAATTTCTTTAGTTACAAACCTTAAATTAAAATTTTAAACGGTAAAAGTGTATTAATATATCTCAGGAATCATATATCAAAATTTAAGCTTAATCTAACCATAAACAAAATAGAGATTAAGGTTTTACTATGATAACTCAAAAATGGAAAACACAAAAAAAACATAGGCAAAAACAACTAAAACCGGTAAACATGTAGCTAATTGTACAAAAAAATCCATCATGTTCACATCAAAATCATAAACTTAAAATATACATCTATCATGTACAAAGAGAGTTAGCTCTCCCTGTCTCTTCTCCATAAATTTTCTCTCAGTCGAAAATTGCGCCCAATAACCTTTTGACAACTCTCCTCTTCTTATGATGAAATTAACAACTAAAATTTTCTTTAACTTTGGTTTATTCCTGCCATTTCTATAGAACAATCATTTCCTATTTATAAACTGAAAAAGGTCTATCTTTTATTATTATTATCATTATTTTAATTCGTAATCATTATTATGTTTTCAATCCACCAAAATGACTTGGATGATTGGCATCCTAATTGCATCAAAAGTTAGTTTATTCTTTGTTTTTATTCTTTTTTAATTACCTTGTTTAACTTACCTCATAACTTATTAATCATAGTTTCTACTCATAAAATTATTACTAATAATAACACTAAAAAAATTATTATCATTTATTAGGATAAATATTTTCATAGGCTTTACACTTTGGACTAATAAATATTAAAGAGAAAAAACAATATAAAGAGAAGTGTTAATGTGATTAATAATACAATTATATATCTTATTTGCATTACTCATATATTAACTACTTATTTTTTAAGAGAAATTGTATTTATTTTCTGGTGCTATATTTTTCTTGATTTGGGATATACTAAAATACTCTTTAGTATCTTGCTTAAATCTTTGCTAGTCACACGTATTAAAAATATGTATTTTCTTTATGTATTTTTACTAAAATAATATTAATCTCCTTTATTTTGTTCCCAGAAATTTATATTTTTATATTTTTTGTAAACTGATTTTTTTTAATTTTATGAAAATGAGAATCACACCATCTCTAATTATAAAAGACATTCCCTTCCCTTGTTTTTAAACAAATATAGTATTCATTATCGTAAATTCTTTTATGAAAACTCCATTTTTTTATATTTTTAATGAAGAGTCACTCATCTCTATTATTTTAATTTAAAATATAATATTAACTAAAATTTGAGAAAAAATTGCAAAAATTTAAAAATTAAAGTTTTAATATGCAAAGTAACTTTTTAAAAAAATAAAAATCGTATAGTTCACTTATAGAAAAATCGCATCCGTCCAACATTCATATTTTTTATTGTTTTAATATAAATATTAATAGTTCTTATGTTATTAATAAAATAGTGTTGGTTCTCTTCATTTATTTATATTTATATTTTTTTATAATATATTAAAATTATATTTAAATAAAATCATAAATTAATATGTGTAATACCACTAATATTTGATCGAAGCTAAAGTTTTAAGTTTGATGTTACAAGTTAGGTTCAAAAATGTGTTAATCTGTAATGTAGTTTATATATTGCAACTAGGGTCCGGAATCTGTAGTCCTTCAGTTTGTGAAAAAAACTAGATTTTTTAGTTATTGTATGTTTTTCCTACGTCTTGGTCTTTTATTTTCTTTTTATTTTTTTAACTTTTCCTGGTCAACAAGTACTATTATCAATTAGTTAGAAACAAATGAAATGTTTTTTTTTCATCTTCCAAAATATTTTTTATTCTTTTTTATTTCAGATTTTTTTTTAATTCGTATCAATCTCAAGATTCTAAAAACTTCTCATTTATTTAAATAATATTATAATAAAACGTTTCCTAGCTTCTAACTCCTTTATCATTATCAAATCTATTAACATTTATCCTATCAGCCGATGAGATTTTTTCTATATCTATATTTATATTACGCCTATTAGTCTAATAGGCATTTTTCATATCCTTAGATTGATATTGGTACTATTGAATTAAACAACTTTTTTCTATTTTCATATAGGTATTATACCTATTGATCTAATCAACATTTTTCCTAGTATTAGACCTATCGTACAAATCGACGTTGAATTTACAATCACAATTTTAATTTTCAGTAGTTTCTAAAGTTGGGGTGGAATTTTGGTATAAGAAAAACTAAGTTGAATTCATTAATACAAAAAACACTTTTTATAACAACATATTACTAAAGATTCTAATCCATTAGGTATAAAAAATGATTCAGTGATAATTTTGTAAATCATGCGAGAATTTTTATATCATTAAACCTAGAATTAATATAAAAATGATGTGGTGGCATTTTTGTAATAAATTATAAAAACTTTTTATATATGTTCGAGTTATAACCAATATAGGAAGCAATGTAGTGATACTTTTGTAATATAAGAAAAAACTTTCTATACCTATTCTAATTATAACCCATATAAAAAGCAATTTTTTTATTTATAAACCATGTTTAAGGTTTCATTTTCTAAGGTGTTTCTCAACCAACATAGTGGTTGCGGTGACTGCGTTCACATGGTCGTTCCTCTTCCTCCATCTTCATCTCCAATCTAACTAAGGCAAACACAAGGCATATACCATTGTTGTTTCTCACAAGGCCGCCGACAGCGATGGTAACCATTGGAAGCATTTCCAACACTGATGTTGCTCTTCACTTCACCTCCCCTAATTTTGTCTTCATCATTTGGCTAATGCCACCGTCGTGCAACTCTATCACCGTTAGAACCATCATTGTCAGCACTACCACAAAGCCTGAATGAAACCTCACCGTTGGCATTAGGTTTTTCCTTTTTCTTTCCTCCAAACACGCAACCGTGGAGCGACATTCACATCGCCACCTATAAATGGAGGAACCACTAATCGGAGATGCCACTACTTCTTCTTCTTCTTTGCATGGAAACTCTTCTAGCAAAATCTCAAGTGTCACCACACTTATCCCTCCCTCTTCAAGCCCATTCAATCTTTTCCTCTTTCTATTTGACTTATAATATTTTTTTATTATTTATCATTGTAATATGATGGGAAAAGATGAAACATTGTTGGGATATTAGTATGCAATTCAATTAAACATCAAAATAGAAGTTAGTACATTTATTTTCCTTTCTAAAAATGATTTATAATTTTGGAAAATGATAAATTATGTGCATTAGGTGATTCTACTTTTTGCTTTTTCACTTATCATGTGATGAATATAATTGTTCTTGCATGAGAATGACTCCAATATGCATGAATGAGTGATGGTCTATTAAAGGCATAATGTGAAAACACTTTGCATACTGGTTGTGGCCTTAAACAGTATAAAAATGAAACTTTTTGTACCGATTTTGGAATCAGTATAGAAAGTTCAATAATTTTTATACTCCCCTTTTTTATATTGGTTCTGAAACCAGTATCAAAATACATTTTTTAATCAATATAAAAAGACATTTTGTACTAGTGGTTTTTAGGTATAAACTTTATTACACAATTGTTGCATGTGGGTGATTAAGTGGGTCATGAAAACAACTCACCTATAAGGTTTTACTTGTTAGTTACTTTATAAATTGATTTTATCATTAATTGATGTGAGATTTTCATTATACCATCTTGTGTACATACATATGTTCTAATTAATAATTATAATACCATTAATGAATATTTCCAAAAGAAAATTAGGGAGGCTTAAAACCAATAGAACTCGAGTCCAACTCATACACCAAATTGAAATCACTTTCAATATAAAATCGTAAGGTAATATACATTTATGGTCATTCATTCCTTATATTTATATTAGTCTGTCACCAAAACTCACTATAGTTAAAAATGAATTTTAATTTCAACTCAAAATTATAAAATTAACTTAAAAAATAATATTTACATCCATTTTATATATTATAAATTGATATTTTCACTATTCATATTGAAAAATGTTAAATTTATACTAAATTTCAAATGTGCTTATCTACAATTATGTATATCTTTTTATATTATTAACAGATTCTAGTGTTAAATCTAACTTTATTTCAATCACATTCTTAGTCTTCTATATACGGAATTTAAATTTAAAACATTTTGAAAAAAAGAAAAAATGTTTTATACTTTGGAGAAAATTATATTACATAGTATTACTATTTTGTTCACCGGAAGCCAGAACACAGCGTTGAAAATTGTTAATAATGAATTGATGAATGAGTGGGTTTCCTTTTGTGTGATTTGTCAATAGCGAGATGGCAAAGTGGCTTAACATGTAACCACAGCAGTTCACATTACCTCATGCTTATTTGTGTTGATGCAAGTGGATACAACCTAATAAATCATATTAATCAACATTATCTTTTAGGATACCATCTCTAGCACTTCACCATATTTTATAACTTGCTGACTACTAATTATTTTTTTTTCTTAATTATTGTACCAGCCTACCTATTTTCTAACTCATCAGTAGTATAATTTTAAAGCACGGCGTGGGAAATGAAGCGTCAAACGGAAAGGGACCTACGCTTTACTTAAAATACCAGTGGTCACCGAGTTTCTACTGTAATCTTCATTCCAGTTTATAAAAAAAATATTATTTTCCGATAATTTGATTCAACCTTTGAGTATGGTAAATTGCAATTTTACATTCACTGAAAACAAGTAAAAATAACGTGAAAAATCGCTTTTTTTCTAAATTATAAGCATCTTTTGATTCACATCTCTGGAAACTGTTCTTGTATTTTTAACATTCCATTGGGGCCACCCCTGTCCTCTGGAGCTCCGTTCGGACCAAACAGTGACATCAAAAACACAATTTTCAACATGACAATGAAGTTCTGCATTTTTTTTTAACTTTTGTGTGGCATGTTGGCATAGGTAGGTTCCGACCAAATGATGATGACAGACGTCGTCCACAGAGGTTTACACGCTGGCGTGGCCTAAACTGTCTTGTGAGTTAGTTAATCAATGTTATGCATCTTCAGATTCCGCATTCCATGCATAAAGAAATACATTTTCAGGGAATGGGAGTCCATGCAGTTTCAAAATGGAGTGTAGTATGTGCAGTTATTAGTTTCATGCTTCGATTTTATTTCATTCAATTTTTGAAGAAAAAAATATAACTAATATTAAATAGTAAATTTTAAGTTTAATTAATTTTAAATTACTTTATAAAATAATATTTATATATCTAAATTTGATTTATATATTGTAATTTAATTTTATATATATACGTATTAGTGGTGGTAGACTCAACATCGAGAGTTAGTATTTGAAAAATATTTTTTTAATTTTACGTTTTTTCATATTAAGATCAAAGAAGTTGTGTGGTGGTGATAAGTCTCTTGTTTATGGGATCCAAAGACACAGTACTGATCTAGAAATAGAAAAAATGTTGATTAATTGATAAGATAGATGTTAATAGATTTAATAATAATGACGAGAATTGATAGTGATGTCTAATATCACTTTATTTGAATAATAACGAGAAAGGTTACACATTAATTTTTGAATGCTTGTAGCTTATGGATACTATTACTAATTGAGTGGAACAATTATAAATTCAGTTTGTATACTGAAAAGTCGTTTTATTTGAGCAATAATATGTTTGGTGAAGGCTAGAGGATCTTATAGATATTATTGTGATTGGCAATGTTGAGAGTTGGGACCTTTTGTCTCGTTGTGTGCAGAGTTGAGGTCGCATTAAAGACGAGCATTGTCTTATGGGGGCAACTTCATTGCGAGTTGTGACCATCATCAATTAGCCATGCCATATAAAATACAATCAGGATCACAAATCAATATCTGGGTATTACTTTAATTTTTATTTTTTTTTCGTTTCTTCATGATTATTTTGAATAAAATAAATATAAGTATGATGGGTAATATTATATTTTTTATATTTGATTTGAAAATAAAATAATATTTATTTTTGTAAATTATATATGAAGATAATGATAAGTATGTATACATTAATTTTACTTTTTTTATAAATTTGGATTAATTTACTTTTAAAATTATAAATATCGGTCTGATTTTGAATTAATTACCAAAAAGGTTAAGTGATCATGACTATGTTCTAAAAAAAATCGTAAAATGCATGACTACTTAATAATTTAAAGTCGTATTTATATTTGACATTTTTGTGAAGATTAAACTTAATTAATTACGGAATTAACCTTGAAACAAAATCGTCGTAACCTTCTATTCAAAATCATGTTTAATATCTTCTATATACAAGTTAAGTTGAAATCGTTAAACCTATATTCAATTTTACTTGAATGTGATTTTGGACAGAAATAGTCTTACTATTATGATGTCCGTGAGATTAATTTTGTAATTAATTAGGTTTAATCTTCAAAAAATCACCAAACACAAATATAACTTCAATTTTATTAAAAAATCGTATATACATTTCATGACTTACTCAAAACAAAATCGTAATCATGAGATAGACTAAATCCTTCTTATAATTAATTCAAAATCATATATATGTAATTTCAAAAGTAAATTAACCCGTATTTGAAAAACAAAACTCATTTACTTTGGTCACCATCTCATGTCATTTAGTTCAATCCTTCTATATGTTTAAATTTTTTTTAAATATTTTAATTTTATTACGTAATAATAAAAAATTATATTCCTTTATTAATTGTTTAGTGTTCAAATTTACTTTTAAGATATAACTTAACATTATTTAGTTTTTAATTTAATATTGATGTTCTTCTTTAACACTTATTATAATTTTTTTTTATTTGATATTGGAGAAAAAGTAAATACATTGATATTAAATACTTCCTAACATTTGATGTTATTTTTTTATATAAAAAATATTTAATTAATATTTGTAATAATGAAAAATTGGGTATAGGTATATGTTTAATGGAATGAAAAGGACATAAAAATTTTATAATTAATGAATATAGAAAATAAAAATTAATTTTTAATTAAAAATGAGATACAGAATAATAAAAGTCATTCTGAACTCATCTTATCACGTTCACGCCTTAATTCATTTTTAACGAATTTCATGTTATTTTTTAAATATTTATATTTCAATGAAATAATTTATAAAATTCATATTCTAACTTTTATTTATTTATTGATATAAAAATATCTTTAAGATATAAAAATAACTTTTTCTTTTCGAATCGAAAAGTTTAAAGTTTATATCATATGAATATGGTCAAAATATAGAAATTTCATAATATCTATATCTTAACTTTATGATCTTAAAAATAATATTTTATACTGAAAGAAAGTGTGTTTACAACATTCATATTTTAATAATTATTTCATTCGATTGGCGACCTAAGAGATGAGTTTAAAATGGAAAAATATTTTTTTTATTTTTATAATTTAAGATCTTAAAATTAATATCATATCAACATAATTTAATATGTGATATTTCACAACATGGATATCTTGAACTTAAGATCATTACTCCTATACCGGAAATGTTCTAATGAAATATATATTCATTTCAATTTTAGTATTCTTTTACTATAATACATATTTATGTGTCATCTATGTCAATTTTTGTGATGATAATTGATTTTTTTCTTTATATTAATTATATCAAGAATATAATCTAAAAATAAATAAATAGACAAACACATTTTTATTATAAAACTGAGAATTATAAAAGGTTATGATGCAGTTTTTCAAACTTTTTCCTTTATGTATTTCCGGAAAATTAAACACTTATTTTCTTAATTTTAGGTCTTTACACTTGGTATATCCATTAAATTTAACATATGTTATTTTTTTACTTTTATCATATGCAAAAATACCAACGCTAGAGACCTTGATTAACGTAAAAATGACCATTTGCACACGTTATATAATTAATATTAAAAATGATGTTAATCGACATAAAAAAATGATTATTTTCAAAAATAAATTGACATCGGAATATGAACATATTTTTACATCAAATAACGTCTAAAAATGATTATTTCTCACTCAATTAATGTATGAAATAATCATTTTTGACAACAAATTAGTCAAATGACGCATTTTCAGACGTTCATGCTTTGCTTTTTATTAGCAAATGAATCATTTTAGAGTTTTACCAAACCTGAAAAGCATAAAATTAGCAAATGTGGCATAGTTTTGGTATTTCATATATCCAAAACTCATTTTCAATTTTGTATGAACTAATATAAACTAAAGTTGTCACAAGTAAAAGCCCGAAAATCTATGGGCACGTGGTTAGCACAGATTTGTATCCACCATCATCGTCACCCAAAAAATGATGTTAATCCTTATTATATATGTTCGTAGTAGTGTAATAGTAGTGGTGAATGGTGAATGATGTATGGTGTATGTTGACTATTTACATGTAGTTAATAGTGTATATTGAGAGTAATGTATTATGACTATTTACTTGTGATTTTTGGTTTTGATAGTTATAGTTATAATTTTTTGTTTAAATTTTTTTGAACAACCCCTATTTTAGTTGCAGATCTTTAAACAACTATAACTTTTGTTCTGGGTTACAGATTTGGCATTATTATGTATTTATTTAGGGTAGAAAAAAATTTCCAAACAACCAACTGTTCCTTCTATATTTTAAAAAAATATTATTTTCTAATTTTTGTCAATTTATTTTGTTTTTTTCAAACTTTGAAAAATTATTTCATATAATTAGACTTTGAATTTTGATCTCAATATTTTTGTGGAGGCTTCTCGTGATTTTTTGGTGCTTTGAACAAATTTTCAGATTGTTTGGAGTTCTTGTTAATATATTCTAGTTTTATCCTAAGTTTGAATGTATACGGTGTATGAACAACAAATAAGTTCAACAATACCAACAAGTTCAACCAATTTATACCCCATAAAAAATGAAAATGAAAACAAAAATTCATTAAAAATCCAAAACGAAACTAACTATAACATCCCAAAAATACAGTCCAAAACTATATAATAGAATAATCACATTAATTAATAATTCAGATCAGTCTTTACACAAAAAGCCGAACGTACGCTTACGGACGAACGACCTTACAAAAATATCTATAACTTTAAACTGTATAGGTTTTAAAAATATCTGACCGAACGGTTTACAAAAGCCTATATCGAACGGTCAAATAAATCAAAAGAGGAAAGTGATCGAACGACCATCTTTCATTCAAACTAAACTACGGTCCGAACGTACTACGATTCGGTCTTCACTTCAACCTCAACCATATTATCTTCATCTAGCGCCTCTTCCAGCAGCTCGTCTCCTTCTGCTCACATCCACACGGATGATCATTGCAATGACAAAGACGGACGTACAAAACAAGACAGGACAGGAACATAGGGTAAGCTTATATAATTTAATTCAAGTATAAACATACATTTCTCACATTCAAACACATAAGATATATTTCATCATACGTTTCAAGCAAGGTCTAATACTAGACTGACTGTCCGGACTGTATGAAATCTGTGTAGCTACGACGTTCGTGCACCCGGGTGATGTAGTAACTGGAATACCCTCATCAGCTGCCACCAGAGGTTAGTCCTATCTATCCAAAGTAACCCTAAGGACTAGGACCTCCTGTCGTTCCCACACATGACATACTCCCCTCTACGTGAGGATGAGTACTCACGGAACATTAGGATGAATAGCCAGCTTAGCATAACCACATTCATACTTTACAAATTCAAATATTCATTCATGAGTCGTTCCTCCCCGGAACGCTCGTCCATAACTCAACACATTTCATCTGTATCATATTCTCTTCATCTTTCATTATCCATCATTTCAATTTCATCTTTGTTCACTGATTTTAAGGACACCAGATACCGAACGTTCAACCCTCATTCAGAACGAGAACGAACTCTTGGAGCGAGACCGAGATGTCTCCAGTTCCAGAATAGAATAAGACCGAGATGGTTACTGTCGGTTTGAGAAAGAGACCGAGTGTAATAGATATAACAAGAAACGAATGGAGCGAACGTTAATTACAAAATGAGCCAATTAGATGCTTTGACTCCTAAGAGTTCTACCAAACACCGAAAGAACCATGTCAAATACTAAGGTTCTAAGCCGAAACCAAATGGATGTATACACTTTAAGACCTTCATAAGAAAATACTTAAAAGGATTCACATTTAGAAAACGAATGCCAATCAATGACTGAACACGGTAGAGGAAAATTCTATTGAAGTTGGACGAACGCTATTTTCATCAAGATAGATCATACCATAAATGAGTACGAGCGCTTGGTATAAGACCGAGCACTACTAAACTTATAATAGAAAGCTTAATAAATATAATAAGATAATATTAGAATAGTGTTTAAGAATAACTAAAATATACAAATACATATATTTACAAAATTTAAGTTTATCACAGAATACTCAGATGCAACTACTCTTGGCCGAACGCTCAAGCATAGTATTACCACACGAAGACGCTTGTCCTCAACTAGGATTATTTCCAAATGAAAGAATCCAATTTCAACCAAGTTTACTAGAAACACCGAACGGTCAAGGACCGTTCAGTACCGAACGTATACTTTCATAGTGGAAATTTCATACCAGAATCATTTATATTCAAACTCATTTCTCAACATATAACTTCACAATTTCATACATTCATATCATAGTAAATTTCATATACTTCATACATCAGAACATAGCAACCATCATATTTCATATAGTCAAATATCTCAACAATCATGCTTCACTTTAATTTAGCAACTCAACAAACGTTCATACAGAATAGTAAACATACAAATTAAATTAAATAAGCTTCCCTTACCTCTGAGCGTGAACGAACGTTCTAGACAAAATACGGTTCGCCTGACTACAATTCCTTCTACTTTCAACGCTCAACAACTCTTCAAACTAAACCAAACAACAGAAAACCAACAATAGCTCAGACAAGACGACATCATGCAACCAGAACTTGGTTTGCATGTACCAGAGAACGAACGACTAAGGACAAGAAGAACTTACCAGTTCAGAACTCAAAACTGTTCGGTTCAAACTGAAGCTCTGGACGCCGGGAGTGCTTCTACGGTGCCTGAATGGTGATCGGAGAAGGCAAAAGGTAAGATTTCTTAGAGAGAAGGGAGAACTTTTAGTGAGAAGGAGGAGAAATGAGAAATATCAGAGTTTTGGAGAAGAAGATGCATGCAGAGAGTGTGACGCAATCTTTCCAAAAATTCAGTTTTGCTTAAAACGAACGTCCGCTCATCTGCTGACACCTGCATTCCACTATCTGATTTTCGGATCTTCATCGCTTAACACCAGGCGTCTGTTCCGAGGGGTTTTGGGTGCGTTTTTAATGAGGTTTGACACTAACCTTCTTAAATGTGGGGTTTGTCGCTGGAATAAAATGTTGCCGCCAGTGACAAACAAAAGAGAACGCTCCTATACTCCAAGGACTACCTGTGCACGAAATCAATTAGTCAAAACGAAAAAAAGAATCATACTTAAAAGTAGTTAATCAACGTGCATTTGTGTAAAATGAAAGAAATATTACGTGTTTGTCGTTGAAAACTTCGTTCGAGAAGGGTTTAAGTAGAGAAGAAGGTTTTGAGTAAAGATAAAGTGAATAAATTTTCACTCTCACTAAAGTGATATTACAACATCTTATAGCACTTTAACGTTTGAAACTAGGACATTCGACATTATACGTGAATACATTTTCACTTTTGCGTCAAACAATTATTCTAATATGTTGTCGAAAATTGAGAATTAACAATTTTACCAATATGATGTCAAAAATTGAGAATTCATATGTCTAATGACAATATGACATCGAAAAGTATAAATTTTGAGGTCCAAATTTTACATTTATTTATAAAATATCACATATTTTTTTATAGGTTTAATGTCTCGGTAGGTCCCTATTTTCATTCGGAATCTCAAATAGGTCCATTTCTTTTTCGGCGTCTCAATTGGGTCCTTATTTTTGTAAAAATTGAATCAAACAGGGGCTTTCCGTCAAATTGAGAAGACGCCGTTAAAAAGGGTGTTACGTGGCATGCTGACAATGTCTTTTTAAATGATGTGGCATTAAAAGCGTGTCTCAATTGTATTTATTTTATTTTTGAATTAAAAAATAAAGTTTATAGAGTGGAAATATAATATAAGTAAAGACAAAGTTGGGAAATCAAATTAAATTAAGTATCCAATGGGGGCTTGCCACGTGGAAGCCCCTTTCTCACCCAAATTAGGGTTTCAGAATTGGGATTTTGAAGGCTTGCTTCTACCTCCTTTGCCTGCGTAGCAAACTGCGCTGCTGCCAATTGCCATGGAGATCTCTATGCCTGTGGTTGCGTTTTTATTTTTGAACCTTTCCATGTGTTCTATGAAATAAGATGACCACTTTGCCCTTATTTAAATTTTTTTTTCTTCTACAAAATATTACTATAGAAACTTATTCGTTGGTTGTACTTTGTGTTCTCATCAACTACTGTACAGAAGTTTAAAGCCGTACAGTTACAGAGCCTACGTAGTTTGTTTTCGGAACGCAGAAAAAAAATTGAGGAACAGTAATGGGCCCAATTTGGCTGGTCCTCTTTTTCATTTTCGCAGAGTGAAGGTATGCTTTTTCCACTTCTCTCTTATTTTCTATAATTTTTTTAAGTAACTTTGAAATCGGTAAATGTTCCTGAAATAGTCTCGTTAGTATCAACAATGCTAGCATAGTACTACCAGAAAGATCAAATTAACTCATTTTCAAAATTATAAAAGACCAAAGTTCAAATTACTAGAAGAGTTTAGAATTAAAAAAACATTTTAGTGAAATAGGGCAAATTTTGCCTACGCCTTTTTCTTCCTCTTTGCACCCTTCCCTTTTTACTTTATTTTTCCTCCAAAAAATACTCTTTTCAAAAAGTATTTTCGGAACATATTGATGAAAAAAAGTTGTGATCTTCTGAATATTAGTTTTTAACTTTTGGGTTTCCAAAAGCTGATTCTCATAGTGTATTGACAGTATTCACATTTCAGAATTTATGTAAGCTGTAATTAACGTTATAGTGAGTTCCAAAACTAATTCCTAGAAGAAAATAAGTTTTTAATAATTTCAAATAATTGTGTAAATAAACTATTTCCAAAACTTATTTATATAGATTATGCAATCAATCTTTTTCTGAATAAATAAAGCAAGAGGCACAAGTTTTAGTATGAAAAATGCGAATAAAATACAACTCATTTATATAACAAAAATATAAAGAAAAAAAAAAGTTATATACAAGTACAGGTTGGCTGAATATGAGTAGGCCGAATCTTGAATGTATCTCAGGTGGTGATCCACACATTAATTTCTCGGTAATCGTTCTCTTGCTTATCAAAACATATGAACAAAGTTAAATTCAAATATACTCATTATTTAGGAAAAAATAACCTCTCATTTAAATGCGACGAACGAATTTCAGTTTTTTATATTTTGCATTTTCAAGTGGATTGGTTGTTAATTTATTTGTTATGCATGATTAATCAAACAATTGGTTTATATATATATATATATGATCGTATGTGGACCATTAATCATGTACATATAGTATAATTTTAATTTTCCTAATGTAGTACATTCTTCACTTGTTTAATATATTTAAAATACTATTAAATGAATCTTTATAGTGTAATTTATTTGGCTTACTGTCGTGTCATGATTGAGCATTGTCTTTAGGTTGAACCAACCCATCGGGTGAAAAATTATCTTCACCATTTACCTTCCACGATTTTTTCTCTCTCCAACTTTTATTCAACTGTAGTTTTTTCAAAAGAAACCAAGGATCATTGCAGTTCTTAATTTTAATATATTATACGACTATAAATAATTATTAGATAAAAATAAATATATATTGATGTTGTTTACGTAAATTACTATAATAGTTCTTAATTTTAATATATTATACGACTATAAATAATTATTAGATAAAAATAAATATATATTGATGTTGTTTACGTAAGTTACTATAATATTATCCTTTATTAACAATTATATTATATTAATTAAATAAATCTTGAAAAAAAGATCTGTCTACTAGAGTTTCTTAGTTGTAGTTCTTTGTTTTTGTGAACCAAACATCACACCATCACACTACAAAAATCTAGGGGTTATTTTCAATAGAGGTGGTTTTAATCTTCGAAAAACATATTTCACGTGGTTAGGAAAATCGCTGAAAAAACCTGTTACTAAGTAATTACCGAAGGTTTTTCGCGGGGGTTTTCAAAAACTTCCAGAATTTTCAGGGATTTTATGAAAACCGTCGATATTTTCAGGGGTAGTCAAAAATTGCCGAAACGAGCTGGGATTTTCTCAAAACTGTCCCTATTTTGCATGGTTTAGTTATCCGGGGGTTTTAAACCGTCGAAAATGTATGCATTTAATTTTTTTTATTTTTTATTTTAATAAAATTAAACTGTATTTGTGACAGCATTCTTTGCCATCAACTGACATTAACAACATGGCTTTTTATGTCCAACATTCACAGGTAACGTTTGTTGTGTAGTGTTGTAATGCACTTACCATTTTTCAATGCCCTTCAATGTTTCCCTTACTCCAGACTATCAAGCTTTATCAGGAACTCATCAACATGATCACATTCTTTCTTAATGTGTTTTTCTTCCTTCTTTCAATAATAGAAAACTATTTCATTGCAACCTAATATCATTCATACAACTAATTGTTCATACATAAAAATTAAAAAGAAAGATGTTCATTACATATGTTCAATATAGATGTTCAATACATACAAATGTTCAATACTAAAAATATGACTCATAAAGATATTCAATAACAATATCTAATTTTCTTCCTCTTCATTACATCCATTGTTTGACATACTGCCTTAATCAGATACCTACAATATAACATAATAGTTAGTCGATAATATATTTAATAAAAAAATCATACAAATAAATTTAACAATTATTACCAATGATCATTGAAATACTGCAAACTGTGAAGGCAATGAGGCTTAATGATTTTGCAACAAAAGTGTTATCATTGCCTTCATTTCATTGACTTGTGATGTCAATGAAGATACCTATAACAAAAAAATTTATTTAAAAAGTGAGAAAAATGTCTAACATGTTATTCTTAAAAGGAACAAACTAAGTAAATATTTATTAAATATTCATTAACCTGAGATTGTAATTTAACATTAGAAGAAGTCAATGAAGATACCTATAACAGAAAAATTTATTTAAAAAGTGAGAAGTATGATACCTAACATGTTAATCTTAAAAGGAACAAACCAAGTAAATATTTATTAAATATTCATTAACCTGAGATTATAACTCAACATTAGAAGGAGTAGATGAAGATGATCCAATATGAGAACGAGCATGGACTCCAAAGACTTTAGATGGGCAAGGACCCAAACCTAGACCGCGAACACGTCCACAATGCTCTTGGCTTCCTAAAGCATGAGCCAATGAATTTGAACTTGATATTTCTTTTGATTGAGACGATGTTTTAGATTCATATGTTTGAATTTTTTCCTACATACAACGTAATTAATGATGCCAACATTAAAAACTTTGCATTTGTATAAAGAGACAAACTATCATGATTTGAAGAAAATACAAAAAGAAAAGAAGTGTGTTGTGTGCAAGAAGAAAAGAAATGACAGAGAAAAGTCATTGGGGAAGGGCAAGACTGCTAGATCAACATTAGTTGTTATAACAGGTACTACCAGAGTATCTTGAGACAAAATTGACAAATGAGCAGCAATATACGTTATTTAAACTTAAGATGTGTGCAAAAACAGTAGCAAGAATTTCCAACCAATAATTATATCACTAAAGAGATACACCATGAATTGTCAACCAAGTATGCAGCTAAATAAGCTCACGGTTAACCACCTTAATCGCACATACCATGCATGAACCACTTGTATGAACTTATTCTGATTTATCATGTTAATTTAGATCCCACGTGAAAGGGGAAAATAAAAAAAAAAACTCTGAATATGGTGACTAAAGATACACGTGACATATGGTTTTGCACTCAAAGTCCAAGAAAGAAAATAAAAAAAAAAAACTCAGCAACTCCTAGCATGTGCACACAATATGGCTTTATAAAAAAAAAGGTTGTCATATGTTAAGAATTATGAGTAAGACCTGGATTATGTCCTACAAAATGAATAAGATACTAACTTCACCTTATGTATACTAACTTGGTTAGGTATATAACTAAACCAATCACAGAACGAAGATTGAAACTTACACCAATTTCTCTTGCCTCATTACTGACAAAAGTTTTGTTGGTCTTCTTATGAGTAGTTATCCAAACTTCTCCTCTGCTAACTTTGTGCCCACACTCTTTTTCCTATGAAAATTAACAAATGCTTATTAGGTATGTCATAAATATTACGAGAGTCATAAATATTACAAGAAACAGAAAATTAAAGATAAATAACGCTGCACCATTTCTTCCTTCTTCCTTCTTCCTTGCAATGCTCTTGGATCCCCCTGTGTGAGCAAGGATTTTGATCTTTGGATGTGGAAAATTGTAGCGACTCAGCTTCTAGACTGACGCCACTATTTTGTACTGTGCTTTTATCATCCAAAGTCTTTGTATAGAATGTGCAATTATTAATTTCATAGCCTGTACAACATACAAAATCAAACTTCAAACCATTTGCTAGCCACAACAAAGTCTCAGAAGACCGTGATTCTTTCAAAACATCATATTTGAACCAGGACAAGAATGCTCTGTTATGCTCCATCAACTGCCATTTCTCTGATTGTCTTGGATACTTGTCCTTTACAACGGCTTTGTGTTCTTCCAAAAATGGGATCACTTCATCTGTGTTGTTTAATATGTACAGATGTGCTTGCATCAATTCTTCACAACTTTTCGTCACGGATGCTTTTACTTGTAGAATATCTATTCAACCATGATGTCCAGGGGACTCCTATCGGATTTGCTTTAGTCATATAATCAGAGCAAAACTCGATACTTTCTTCTGCAATATATCTTTCAATCATTGAACCTTCTGGACGATATTGATTTTTGACGTACTCTTTCAAAATCTTCATATAACGCTCAATAGGGTACATCCATCTTAAGTATATTGGTCCACACAACTTTATTTCTCTGACCAAATGATCAAGTAAATGCACCATGATGTCAAAAAAGGATGGAGGGAAAAACATTTCTAGCTGACACAAGATGATGATAATTTCGCTTTGAAGTTCATCTAACTTTGTAGGATCGATGACTTTACTACAAATTGACGAGAAAAATGAGCACAGTCGAGTTATGGTCTGCCTAACTTTTTTGGGCAAAATTTCACGAATTGTCACCGGTAACAATTGTTGCATTAAGACGTGACAATCGTGAGACTTGAGTCCAACAAGCTTTAAGTCCTACATTGACACTAAGCTCTTGATATTTGAAGAGTACCCTTGTGGTACCTTGATACTCTTTAAACAAAGACAAAAACTTATCTCCTCTTGTCTAGACATTGTGTAACATGCAGGGGGCAAATAAGTACGTTTACCAATCTCTCTTGGTGTCAACTCTTCTCGGATCTTCATGTCAACCAAATCCAAACGCGCATTCACTCCATCTTTTGTTTTTCCCTGGATGTTTAGTAGTGTGCCAATCAAGCTATCACAAACATTTTTCTCTACATGCATGACATATATGCAATGCCTAACATCTAACTTTGACCAATATGGAAGATCAAAGAATATTGATTTCTTCTTCCAAGGGGTCGTTACATAAGACTTCTTGGACATTTTCTCAAATACATGATGTACTCTATTAACTTTTTCAAGAACTTCAAGTCCAGTAAGTGGAATGAGTGCATTGTCTTTCTCTTGTTGTCCATTGAATGCTTTCTTTAACCTTCGATATGGATGATTAGATTGTAAAAATCATCGATGACGCATATACACTGCCTTCCTTCCGTGTTTTAATTGATGAGCTGCAGTGTTTTCTTCACATATAGGACATGCTTTATGACCCTTCACACTGTACCCCGACAAATTACCGTAAGCTGGGAAGTCATTAATGGTGCAAAATAACATGGCATGCATCATGAAAGTTTCTAAAGCAAAGGCATCAAATATTTCAACCCCATCAATCTACAACAACTTTAAGTCTTCAACTAGTGGCCTGAGATAAACATTTATGTCATTTCCAGGCTGCTTTGGACCAGATATCAACATTGACAACATCATGTACTTTCTTTTCATGCACAATCCAGGACATAGGTTGTAAATTATCAGTATAACGGGCCAACAACTGTGATTGGTACTTAAATTACCAAATGGGTTCATTCCATCAATAGCTAAGTCAAACCTAAGATTTCTACATTCTTCACCAAATTGGGGGAATTCTTGATCAATATTTTTCCATTGCTTTGAATCAGTTGGATGACGAATCAATCCATCAGTTGTTCTCTCATCTGCATGCCATCTTAGGTTTCTAGCGTCTTTGGGATTCGTGAACAAACGCTTAAGTCTGGCCACGAGTGGAAGGTACCAAACTACTTTCAAAGCAGAATCATTCTTTTATGTGTGACCACTATCTTCACCGTTGTGTTTTGACTTGTATCGTGATAACCCACATTTTGGACACTTTATCAAAACTTCATTCTCATTCCTATATAATATGCAATCATTCGGACATGCATGTATCCGTTTATATTCCATACCCATCGGACAAAGAATTTTTTTGCATCATAATTACGAGTGGGTAATGTATTTCCATCTGGCAGCATTTCATTCAACAACGACAACAACTCTGTAAAACTCTTATCAGTCCATCCATTGCTCGCCTTTAAATTCATGAGCCTTAACACCACTGACAACAGTGTGAACTTAGTTGAACCGACATACAAAGGAGTCTTTGCATCAGTCGACATCGTTTCATACACATGCCCTTGGGCAAAAGCTTCTGCGCCAACATCATGGATCATATCCTCTAAGTTGTCTTCTTCCAGTCAATCTTCCATATCCATGGTGGAATCATATATATTTTCAGTTGGAGAGACAGTTGGAAAGTCTGTTAATTCGTCGTGCCATATCCATGTTGTATAACTTTGTACGAAACCATCACAGATAAAATGTTCCCTAATAGCAGTTGCGTTCAACTTCCTCCCATTCAAACAGTTCACACAGGGACATCTAAACTTGACTTCATCATCACCACTTGTACTCGCGTTACGTTGCGCAAACTCTATAAATTCTTCTACCCCTCTCTCATACTCAGTGTTGATGCGTGGTAAATTAATCCACCCTCGATCCGTACGCATGTTTACTGAAATTGTTTACACAATTTCAATAATCTTGAATGATCACTTTGATCGTGTTTGTATTCAAGGTGTGACCCTATCCCATTCAAGAAGATTTACTTTTTTTAGTTTATTAAACATATCAATTTTAAACAAAACAACATATCTAAAGTTTTACGAAATTTTGCCAGTATTTCGCATTGGTCTTCAGGTTACACGAAATGAAAGTGATTATAAATCACAATCAAATATGCACCTGAAGATTAATACAAAACACAACTACAAAATTTCATCAAATTTAAGACATGTATATTAAAATTGATATGAATAATAAACTATGAAAAAGTCATTACCCTTCTTAAACTGTCCAACCGGATAATTCAAGATTCAATACTTGTAAATTATTATTATCATCTCCTCTCTATTCATTTTTAAAAGGTACATTTCTTCAAAAATCTCTGGAGATAGTAAATAATTTTTGTATTGAATCTCAAATGGGAAAGCGAGGCTAATTCACAATAAAAATATATATTCAAGCAAAGGAATAATTATATATGCAACCTACAATATATACAAGCAAACAATATATTCAACCAAACAATATATTCAAACAAACAATTAATTACATGGTCATATTAAAAGGAAAAAATTAAGAATAGGAACCTGGGAGCGTGAAAGCCGGTCAACAATGAAGAATGTCTCTCACCACAAATATAATATCTAGACAAAAACAAACAACACATTAATTAGTCTCATGATTCCTAACCTCCTTAAACTTTATTTTATCACCATATCAACCAATGTAATACAAACAATTCAAAATATTATTCTCTAATTTACATATATTTAATTAAAAAATATAAAACAAACATATATTCCCCTAATTCTATATCCTAATTTCTATTTCTCTAATTTTTATATCTCTAATTTCTATATCCCTATCTTCAAAATTCTATTAACCTAATTTTAATATCCTTAATTCATAGAGCTAAACTCTCTATCTCCCCTTGCATGGAATATCATTCCTATCTTCAAAATCCAAATCGCCTAATTTTAATATCTTCAATTCATAGGGCTAAACACTCTATCTCCCATTGCATGGATTATCATCAACAGACCCTACCATTTCTATTTCCATTAATCTGAAAATGAAAGACAAAAAAAATGTTCAAGCAAAGAGAACTTATCGTACCGTGAAGAGAGCAGAACCGTGGCTGCCACGTGAACAGAGGAGGCACGACGACGAAGGCGGAGGCGCAACGACGGAGGCGGAAGCGCCACGACGAAGGTGGAGGCGCGATGACGGAAGCGGAGGCGCTGCAATGGAGGCGGAGGCGCGAGAGAGGAAAGAAAAAGCACTGTGGTGATGAAGAAATGTTCGCGTGAAGAGGAAGAAGAAAGAAAACTGTTCAGTTTTCTAATATCAGAAAACGATACTACCTTGGTTCATCCACTTAATCGAAGCAGTAAAGCACAATACGCCTCGGTTCTTTTCCAACCCCGAGGCAGTAAACGACAATACGCCTCGGTTCATACACAACCGATGCCGTATCAACTCATATTAAATGATACTGAACGTCCACTTTTCTGAGATTTAGTGAGGTGGCAGGTGTGGCAGGGCCTACTGCCTCGGTTCACTGATTAACCGTGGCAATATCCCTTATTTAAAAAGTTTGTCAGGGCAAAAGCAGAAGGGGAAGGGATAGGGGATATGCCTCGGTTAAACGATAACCGAGGCAATATCTCAAATTCGAGGATTATATGCCTCCGTTCCCTCCACAACCGAGGCAATATCCTATTTTAAAAAGTTTGGTAGGTGCATAGGCTGACGTGGGAGATTTCTGGATAATATGCCTCGGTTCCCTTTACAACCGAAGCAGTATTGTCCTTACGCTTTGGTTCCTGTTGAACCGAGGCATATAAGTTCCCAATATTTACAAAAATGCCACCGCATTTTTATATGCTTCAGTTTTACAAAAACCGAAGCATATAAGGCACGTTAAAATCCCAGATTTTTACTAGTGACTAGTTCAAAATAATTGGAAAAATAATCAAATGGATGTTAAGTCTGCTTTTCTAAATGGCACTTTAAAAGAACAAGTATATATTAAGCAAATTGTCGGATATGAAGTTGAAGGAAAAACAACCAGGGGGTGATATAAGAAGATTGATTCTTACTTTGTGTAGAATGGTTTTCAGTGATGCTCATTTAAGCATACATTGTATACCAAATCTGTTGACCCTGATAGTATTCTTATTGTGTACCTTTATGTTAATGACTTGATTTCTTTTGGCAATAATCTAAAGATGATTACAAAATTCAAGGAGGTCATGAAAATGTTTTGAGATGACAAATTTGGACCTAATGTCATATTTTATTGGCATTGAGGTCATTTAGGAGGATGACGAAATTTTCATATCTCAAAAAAGGTATGTTACTGATGTTTTGAAGAAATTCATGGAAAATTCGAAGTCAATCTCAACATCGATTAAAGAGATGTTGAAACTAAAAAATGGATATTGATTAAAGAATAATTAATTCAACATACTACAAGAGCTTGATTGAAAGTCTTAGATATTTTATTGCTACTAGATCAAACATTGTCTTTGGAGTAGGATTGTTGAGCAAATTCGTGGAAGAGTCACGTGCATGTCATTTACAAGGAGCAAAATGAATTATTAGATATATCAAAAGGTATTGTAACCGAAGAAATTTTTTATGCTAACATTAATGATATGAAGCTTCTCGGATATACAAATAGTGATTGGGCAAGAAATGTTAAACTAAGAAAAAGCACGTAAAGGTATACATTTCATCTAGAAATAGTAGCAATATTGTGGTCCTCAAAGAAACATGTTATTGCTCTTTTAACTAGTTGTGTAACTCAAACAATATGGTTAAGAAGAATTCTTGAAGTGATGCATTAGAAGCAAGATACTCCCACAATGATATTTTGTGATAACAAGACAATAATTGCATTATGCAAAAAATCCAGTATTTCATGGACGGTCGGTCAAAACACATAGATATTCATTTTCACAATATTTGAGAATTGATAACTGAGAAAGAAGTAGTGATCAAGTATTGTCCTACTAAAGAACAAATTGTTGATATTTTTACAAAATCATTGAAATATGAGTTATTTTACAAGTTAAAGAAAATGTTTGGAACGGTGGAAACTTTATTTAAGAGAGATAATGTTAGACATAAATCAAGTTTTTTTGTTGAATAAACTTTAAATGAGTCATGTATGTATTGTAGTTGTTAAAATAGGAAGTTGTTTGGAATGGTAAAATCTTTATTTAAGGGAGATAATGTTAGACATAAATCAAGTTTTTTTTTTAATAGGAAGATGCTTGAAAGTTTTTTTCTCCACCATCTTTAAATAACACAACATCAACAAAAGATGGTGGGTTGTTGTTTTTTTTATCATGAAAACACTTTTACTCTTCTTAAGACAATAATGATGTTGGTAATAGATGGTAGCATGTTTGAAATTATTATAAAAGAATATATTGAGAAGAAGAGAAAAAAAGAGTAATAAATTAAAGTATGGATATGGAGTTTGTGAAGTGAAAAAAAATATATAAATATGTGAAAATAGCAAATAGATATCAAAGAATCTGGATTTTAGAAAAAATTAGTTACAAAAATGTCCCTCTGATGTCGTATGTGGTGAGTTACAATTAATTATACTCAATTTTAAAACAAAAGAAATTCTAATGAGAAAAGAAATGTCTAATGAGTACTACTGAAGTATAAACATAAAGAAAAGAAAGATTCGATGGATTAAGGACGTAATGTAGATTCACTATTGCACGTTAAAAAGAATAATAAAAAAAATAGAAGAACTTTAGTATAAACATACATTGGGGTCAGATTACGCAACTTTCTGTTTCATACATTTTTCTGTTACGTATTTGTTTGGTAAGTGTGAATTCATAAATATGTGATAAAAAATGATTGCTGAAATAATTGGAAAATGACAAATATATATATATATATATATATATACACACATTTTTATATATTTTAAGTGCCAAAAACAGTCCAAAACAGTGTGAGGAAGAAGATTACAAAGGCAACAAAAGTAGAAACCAAAAGCTATCTAATTTGACCGTCAAACACAGAGTTCACGATCAACGAACAAGTCCACCGTTGAGACACACAACACAACGATGTGAAAGAGTTCAGTAAGTACGTGAACTGCAGTTTTCCCGGTAACCTCCCAGAATAAAAAACATACCATCATTTTTACAATATTTTTTTTCCTTTTACTTACATCTTCAAACTACCACGGAAATCACTAGAGTACATGATTAACAAGCAAAAAACCACTCTCTCCAAAAGCGGCATCATAAAAAATACAAGCCAGAATCGAACATAAGGGAAAAAATAACCAAAACAAAGCGAAAGCCAAAGTATATGAACACAAAATCTAATAATAAGGTAAGAAAGGGCATGGGCATGGACGAACCCTATTGAGATGCCACAGCTACAAGGCAACAACGGTTTCGCCTTTGGTACTTCTAACTTGAGACCCAGAAGGCGTAGCTGTAGCTGCAACTTGTTTCTTTGATGCCACACCACACTTATTATTATCCTTTCGCTCATCCTGCTTCATCTGTTTTTCTCGGCATTCTGAACTGCAGAAAGCACTGTCACCTCTGCAATTTTCATTTTCAAGTTTTCAGCTAATATACAACGATAAAAATTGCATAGATAGCAACAAAGGAGAAATTACCCACTTGTACATGTAGATGTCACGACCAGGAACTAAACGGCGTTTGCAGAGAAAGCAAACGCGCAAAAACTCAGGGGTGTGTGCGGAATCTTCCGAATGCCTTCTATGGTTTCTGGGTGAAACCAAGGCCCAAACCCGGCTCTGATCTAAGCCGTTCGACCCAACTGGCGGTGGGTGCTTCGTCCATGGGTCCGGCCCAAGTCCTCCCTTGACGGGGTTGTTTTGGTCATCGTCGTCCAAGGTTGTGTTGAGATCGAAGGTTATCTCTGACATGCTGGTAGTTCTCTTCATTGGAGGACGAGGTCTCTTCCCTAACAACATCTTGTAATTATTATTATTACTACTATAAGTTTTTTTTTTTGTCTGTGTGGGTTTAGAAAATTGGGATACTGTGTAACTGAGTGGAAGAGGGGGGAGAGAAGTAAGAAAGGGTATGGGAGCAGGTTACAAGTAGGTGGAGAGGAAAACGGCGAGGCTTGGGGAGATGAATAAAACAAGAACCTAAAACCGAGGAGTGAATCTGGGCCGTTGATGATGGGTGTGATGTTCATCATTAACGAGAAATGAAATCTCACGTCAACCTTTCCTTTTCAGTTGCCATCATTTAATTTTATGATTGAAGTTGTGTTATTAACAATTTTTCCCTTTTTTTAAATGCAAATTGTAATGGGAACTTAGGATACTTTTGAGTCTCCCAAAAAAAAAATCACTCAGGAGGAGTTTCATTGGCCACTCAAATTTCACATCATTGTATGAAAGATTGGGATCCACTGCATTTAGTGGTAACTCCGTACTTTCTAAATCTCAGTTATGCCCTTCCTTTTCCCCTGACCAAAATTTATCTCCTTCAGACTGTTGCCACTCCCATGAATTACTTCTAACTTCATTGAAATTTTAAATGTTTCTTGAGGTCATTATTGAAATTTTGTATGTATTGTTATACTCTGTGTGCCGGAGTATGTCTTGTTTATTCAATTTGTTTAAGATGTTCGACTCATCACTTTAGTTTCTTGCCATTCAAACCTGTTATAGTTTACTCCTACATTAAAAAAAACACAAGTTATGCAACAAAAGAAATCACTAGGTAATGAATATTTAAAATTTAAGTAACATATTTAATATAATTATTTTCATGTTAATATAATTTACTTTACTAATATGTTGTTTTCCGCAAATAAAAGTAAATTTGAATCTCCTAACTAAAATCTTGATTTAATAAAAAATAAAGCAATAAAAAGATACTTATAAAAGAAACTTTTTCTCTGGTGTTGTTATATTGTGGAAAAAAATTCATGTCCGCTGACAAGTAGTTTGTAACTAAGAATACTTATTATCTACGTGGATAACGAATATTTTAATATCGTATTATACTTTTTTATTCATCAAAATTCATTATTTAAAAAAATAAAAATAATAATTTAATTTAATTTAAAATAAAATTAATTTATATTTTATTAGACTAAATTTAGTTAAAATTAAATTTTAATTTATATTTAATTTAATTTATATTAAATTTTAAATATTTTTTAATTTTATTTTAAAAATATTTAAAATATATATATTTTAATATTCATGAGTTTTTGTGGTATTTGCCAGTTTTAAAATACTCATAATACTCATAAAATTTTCTGAAACAAATATTTACACAAATAGCATGTCGATTGCAGATTGAGTTTTCATTTGCAGATTAAATTACAAATAGATATTATTTGTATCAGACTCGACTAGTTGTCATCCGTACATTACTGAATTTTACAGTCAAAGATATTATTGATCATTGTAAAATTGTTGAGCTTACATTGTAGAAAAGACAGAGAGGAAGAGTGTCTCTGCATTTATTTTGTTTTGTGTTGTATTTGCATAGAGTTGAGTGAGACATGAGCAGGTATCAAAAGTGGAGAATCTAATTGGTGGGTGATGGATCCAAAAACAGTAAAATGAGGCATCTTTAGTTGCAACCATTAATTTTGGGGTGAAAATATCAAAGATTACTTTGGGAGCCGGATGTAGATAATAATGGAGAATCAACTCGTGTGAGATCAATCAATGGCTTAAGTTTGAGTTTTGGATGTGTATTGTTGTTAAATGCTTTCAGGGATAGTTTTATTATTTATAATGATCCTACTCGAATCTCGCAAACTCGCCAATTAAGGATATTTGTGCTTTTTCTAACTTTCTTGTTTCATAAGTTTTTCTTTTCTTTTTGCATATTGGTCCCTATAGAGGATGTGAATTGCTTTTAGGATGAATTGTTACCATAATGATGATCACTGTTTCATACACATATCCATCAAAGTAGATAAAAAGAAAATTACACATAAAGAGACGCGGAGGTTGTCGCGGAAATCATAATAAAAAGTGATTTTCTAGTTATAAGTGGTTCATCTGTTAGGTCCTCCATCTATAAATAAAGAAACTCATGATAATCAACAACTCTTTTAAATACTCTTGTTTAATGTTTAAATACACTTTTAACTACAAAAAAATAAAAATAGGTGAAACAATGAACATTTTTTTAATATTGACACGAAGGTATGGACCTTTATGATTATAAATGATTAATAAAATATTTTCTACATTAGCTATTCTAAAAGTCGATTTAGAAAATAATTTATAAACTTGTTCCTTATACTTAATATAGACTTTGAAGTTTTTTAATATTTTTTAAAAATTATATTACACTTACAACATCACAAATGTTTTGATAAATGTTGAGTCTAACTTTCTACATCAATTTCCAATTGGTTTAGAAGGTTGACACATTTGCAAACCTTGGATTCTAAATTTAACTTTCGACATTAGTTTATTATAAAACCAATGTAAAAAAAAAGTCTTATTTAACATTCACTGTGTTCTTTAAAAACATTATTCGCAAACAATAGAACATTCTTATTTTCTTGTTTTTCACTTCCAAAGAATAAAAATTCCTCTGACGTCCCTGGTTCTCTTTTTTTCCAACCCTACCTTAAATTGTTTCGTGTTCGTTGTATTGTAAGGGTTGATCCTTAACAATTGAAGAAGAAAGAAATTAAATTCGAGCAACTAAGAAAATAATTTTTTTATGACCTTTTTGTGATAAAGTAAGGTATATTGAAATGAATGTGATGAGTAGCGCAGTGTGTGAGAGAAAATTTTGTAGACATTACTATATGTATATGATAGTTTAATAGAATAACTGTTCTATATTTTTAATTGTTTAATTAGGCTTTCTTACTGACTTATATCTTTCGTGAAAAAAAATGGAGGAAGACGTTTTTATAGTTTAAATTGATGTTAGATCCATGATACACCCTGTAACGAGGAATGAATGGTATATTGCTGATCTTATGCTCATTGATTTATGACTTGAGTGTGAAGGAAAATGTTTTTATAAACTTCAATTGAAGTTAAATATATAATAAATGTAACGAACAAAATATTAATTATGGCTCATCTTTTGCTCACTGTATTCAAATAGAGTTTTTAATCTATCTTTTTTCCATAACATTTTATATATTTTTCTACTCAACTTTATATTCATTTCATGCATGTCTAATTAATGATTTCAAAGATGAATAATAATAAAAATCTGTAAAGTATGGCGTTTGGACTAAAAATTATAGTTAAGTGTTGATTTATTTTTATTAAATTCTTAAACATGTTTTCATATTGTAACTAATGTCCCTTTTCTTAATTTTGTGTTTTTTTAATTAGTTTTATAGACTTTTTCTTTAATGAAGTATCATTGTTGATGTGAAATTATTTAACATGCCACTTGATTGATACGAGTCTTAGATAGATTTTCTATTGGTTTTTTTTTCTAATATATTGATATGTTGGTATTTTATATTTTTAATATATTTTAAAATATTACAATCGTGTTTATCAATACATTTTAAAAACACGATAAAGAAATAATACAGAAAACCCAACAGATAATTCAAATTCATATAGTCACTTTGTTTATTTGATTTACGTAATAATATTTAATTGTCTTAACATTCATGTAACAAATAGGTTTAATTGCTTCCTTTGTCCCCAGTTTGGTTGAATTGTGTCAAATTCATCCTCATTTTTAAAAAAGTTTCATTGTCGTCCTCACGTGGTATAAAAGTGTCAATTGAATCCAAACATAGAAAAAATTTGTGTCAAAGTAGTCATTTTTCCTATATATCTGTGTCTTCCTTTCATATGTCACTTCTCTGGAGCTATGAAAAGCCTTAAATTGGATAAGGTAAAATGAATATCTGTACTTGATTGTATGAAAGGAAGACACAGAGATATAGGAAAAATGACTACTTTGACACAAATTTTTTCTATGTTTGGATTCAATTGACACTTTTACACCACGTGAGGACGACAATGAAACTTTTACACCAATTGAGGACGACAATGAAACTTTTTTAAAAATGAGGATGAATTTGACACAATTCAACCAAACTGGGGACAAAGGAAGCAATTAAACCTAACAAATATTAACAACCGAGACATATATAAAAGGTTATAAAACCAAAAAAAAATGCATAGACACCGAAAAAGAAAACAACACTGAATTATATGAACTAAATTTAAATTTATATATGTTTTTTAGAAATTACCTGGATTATAAATCAATAAAATTACCTAAATGTTTTTCATTATTTCAAATAAAATTAATTTTAAGACAATAAAAGATTTATGAAAATTTTAACTTCTTAACATTGTTCTCTTCCTTATATGTATACTCTAGTTCAATAAAAAAAAAGTGATAAGGACTTCACCCATTTTTTTAAGATTTATGTAATAAAAAAAATCTGTGAAAACATCAACTGATACGAACTTCACTCCTTTTTGCTTTTGAAGTATAAGGACATTTTCTTTATGTAAAAAGAAACTGCTTTATAAAAAGAATTTTTTAACATAAACATTAGCTGAATGTACGTCATACATATGTAAATTATTTAAAATTTTAATAAATTTATTCCTTGTTTTCAGAGGATTTGTTTCGATACTTGTTTTGTTTTTGATAATTAAATCAATTCGACGTAAATCTTTTACAAATAGAACTAATAAACACTTGATTTTCAATTTAGATTATTGTTTCAATTTACGATTCCAAAATTAATGTGAAAATCATGGATCAATTTAACAAATATTTTGATTGAAGATTATAAAAAATGTTTAAAAATAATTTTGATGTGTTATTTGAAAGAGTAGTGTAACCATATATATATATATATATATATATATATATATATATATATATATATATATATATATATATATATATATATATTGTACCAGAGGTGCCGGATGCCGTACGGAAGGACGCCCACATAGACGGCGCCATATGTACCGATAGAGGACGTCTACCCAAAGTAGAACGTCCGCCCAAGAGCTGGGCGTCCGCCCAAAGAGTGGACGACCGCCCAAGAGCTGGATGTCCGCCCAAGGAGTGGACGACCGCCCAAGAGCTGGATGTCCGCCCAAGGAGTGGACGACCGCCCAAAGAGCCGGATGTCCGCCCAAGGAGTGGACGACCGCCCAAGGAGTGGACGACCGCCCAAGAGCTGGACGTCCGCCCAAGGATTGGACGTCTGCCCGAGAGCAGGACGCCCACCTAAGGTAACATCCCTGACCGACCATCATTCCCAACCGACGCACGTTGCTGATTACACGGTTAAATGCTAATGACACATTAAAGTCCTTAACGAAGATTAAGGTATTATTGGGCCGTCCCCAGGCCCCCAAAAGGTAAAAGCCCATTACAATTCGCTATAAATAAAGGTCTCAGGTATGAATTCTAAACTAACTTGATAAGGATGCATACACGCATCACAATCGCTCTGTCATATTACTGACTTGAGCGTCGGAGTGCCTTTAGCAGGTACCCGGCCCCTCCCCAACTGGGAGGTTGGAGCAGCGCCGAGGAGAGGAGGGACGCCCGCCCAGCTTGGAGCTGAAAGCAAGGATCATCCGCCAGGAGTGGAGGACGCCCGTCCAGCTTGGTGCAGAGAGCGAGCGTCCGGATTGGAGGACGTCCGCCCGCTTTGGAGCACAAAGTAATCGTCCATATTGATGTCGCCCGCCAGTGAAGCTTGCTTCGGTTCGTGGGATCCAGCTGAAAGTGTCCGCCCGTTTCCGACGTCCGTGATCGTCGTCCGCCCGGCGTTCGAGACCATTCATCCGTTCGGCCTCAGTATTCGTCGTCCGCCTTCAACAGTAAGCTCGTGTGTTTTTGCAGGGTCCGCCCGGATCCGGCCGAAACATATATATATATATATATATATATATATATATATATATATATATATATATATATATATATATATATATATATATATATATATATATATAATTTCTCATAATATTTGAATTATAACTAACACATTATTTTATTGTTTTAACATTAGGTAATAGAATAGTTGACATCTCTTAACACCTCATTCAAGTTGGTGCATGGATATGACACATTCTCAATTTGAATAGAGATTCATTAAACACTCTGCTTAACACTCATTTGGTGAGAACATAAGCCAACTGCAACTCATTTGGTGATAACATCAGCCAACTCCAATTCTGATCTTATAAAGAGAACGAAAATTATTCCAGTTTCAAACTTTTCTTTGATGAAATGTCTATTAATATCATGTTGCATAGGATTGTGAGCAATTATTATAGTTAACGTATTGTCACAGTACAAACTTATAGTTTCACTTAGTTTAAAGCCCAAATCTAATAACACATTTTTAATCCACAAAAGTTCACATACTCCTAGTGTTTTGCCTCTGAATTCTCCTTTAGCACTAGATTTTGCTATTACATGTTGTTTTTTACTACTCCAAGTTACAAGATTTCCTCCTACAAAATTAAAGTATTTAGAGGTAGATCTTTTATCATATTTTGAACCTGCCTAATCTCCATCAATATACCCTTCCACCTTTAATTTCCATGATTTGAGAACAAAATTCCTTTTCCATGATGAACTTTAAATATTTCAAAATTCTTTCAACAACATCCGTATGAAGCTTTCATGGGTCATGCATAAATTGACTAACAACATTCAATGCATAGGTAATATCTGGATGTGAATGAGACAAATAAATTAATTTTCCTGCTAGCCTCTGGATCTCCCTTTGTTTATAGCCAAATGCCTTCATATATTTGGAATACCTTTCAAACCATGCTCTCGGGGATTGTTTTAATCCATATATAACCTTCTTTAATTTGTAAACCTTCATTCCAATTGAATTTGTCATGCCTGGTGGAGAATCTATATAAATTTCTTCTGAAATTTCTCCATGTAAGAAAACATTTTTCACATTAAATTGTAGAGGAGGCCAATCTTGGTTTGTTGTTAGCGATAAAAGTATTCTCACAGTGTTCAGCTTGGCTATTGGTGCGACAGAAGGATAAAATATCACTTACAAAAAATTTAAATCACAAAATGAAAATTCAAGACTTGATATCAGACGTAATATCTCACATCTTCAATAGTCGCATTGTCATGAATTAGCATGTTGTGGTTGAAAACATCAAATATTCAAGCTTGGAAATACTAAATATTTACACCTCAAGATTTATATCAACATTTCTAGTAACATCTTTTCTCTAGTGCTGTCAAAACGGGTCACCCGACCCAACCCTACTTGGCCCATTACGGGTTGGTCACTTAGTGAACCAAACCCAACCTAGCTCATTCATTAGCGAGCCAGAAAAATTTGAACTCGGTTCGACCCACCACGGGTTGTTGGGTTAAACAGGTTGGCTCACTAATTCGCTTAATTACAATTTTTTTTTAAATAACAAAAATTACAAACTTTTGTAATTCAAATATAAATAAATTTCACTCCTAAAATGATGTTAAACTCAAGACAATTCAAAATAATAAAAAAAATTACAATACAATCCACGTATAATGATTTGGATGGTATTTTTAGGGTTTCATGAGATAATAAATTAATAAAATAAAATTAAGTGGGTTGGTGAGCCAACCCGGCTCACACGGGTTCAACCTGGATGAGCCAGGTTGAAAATTGACCCGCATAAAAAAAATACATTTTTTTCAAACTCAACCTCGCTCAAACTGTGGTGGATCGAGTTGACCGCGAGTTGTAACTTATTTTGACAGCTCTAATCTTCACCATCGTGATTAGGGATATTAAAGTGAATCAATCTAACTTATACAGGTTTGTCAACTACCGATCGAGTTTAAAATGAGTCCATTCAACCCAACACAAATTTTGGTGTGTCATAAATTTGTAATTCAGCTCGACTTATTATAGGTTAGTGGATTAAGTGAAATGACTAATTTAAAAATAATTTTGTTTTTCGAGCTACTTTATTTTGTATATTTATTGTAATATAATCAAAATGGATTATCTTAACTCGTTTATTTATACACTAAAAAAATTGTGTAAGTTGTGTCAATTTTTTTTATATATTATGATGGTTATAACAATCATTATTTACGTCTATGATGATATCGAAAATTACATAATTCGTGTCACTACAAAATATAAGGTGGTGGTTTATAGTGAATGATGACATAAACCGTCATTCATTGCATTATATAAAATGGTGTTTTTAGATGTAAATTAACAATTAAAGTTATCATAATATTTTTAATGAAACAAATTTAATGTAAATAGTGACTTTTTGAACTGACGTTTGCATCATATTTTTTTGTGTGTTTTTAACTGTCCTAATTCACATATTATATAATTTATAATCTACATTTATAGTTTATAATTCACCTATATTTATAATTTTTTTAATTAATTTTGTAATTTAATAATATGATCGTGAGATGTTTTTTAGTTTTTTTTCTTCTAATTTTAATTTTTTAATTAAATTAAAAAATAAAGATTCATATAATAGGAATTAGATGTTATATTAATTACTATTAAATAATATTTATTAAGAATTAATGTCAAATTTAGAATGATCTATTTTAAAATGATGTACATTGTAATATAATATATGACTTCGACAGAAAATGATATTTCTCTTTCGTAAAAACCTTTTGAAATTCTTATCTTTTGACGATCATTCTCATCTCACATTCACTAGTGATGTCAATATTAAGTGTTTCACATTAATTTGTAATACCATGAGTTAGATTAATAGTCACAAATATCAATTATGTTAAAGATAAATGCAAATACGAAACTAGAATCTTCATTTATTTACATCTAATTTAACTAATTAAATTATTAATATTTTTTTGTATACATACATATGAATTCACTCATAAAAAAACGACACACAATTACGGATAAAATTGCATTGAATTTTGGGATATTTTAGAACTTTGGGATAAACTTAAAGCTAAGAGACATTAAATCTTGATTTTGGGTGATGGTAAAATGTTTGTGATCAACAACCTATTATGGAAGTATAGTACCAGAGAGGAAGGATGAAAAATGAAAAATTGAGATAAATACTAAAATGAACGTAAAATTATCTGACAAATGGTGTTGGTCACATTAATAAATTTTTAACTGTTTGGTCTCATTTATTAAAAAAATTTGAATGAAAATTAATCAAAGTTTAATATATATACACAAAATATAATTTTGCACTATTTGTAAATATATTTTTTATTTATATAATAAAAAATAGAAAGAACAGTTCTGGTTTCAATTTGGACATAAAATACGAGAACGTCAAGTAACGAACATGGTTTTATTTATTTATTTATTTATAAATAAGCAAAAAACCATGAGATTAGTGGTTGACTAAATGATGATACCCAACCTCAAAGACTTTGCACAGTAGAGTAAAATAATGTGTAAATTCTAACAGTCACGAATCTGAGTCTTAATTATATCTCTGAAACAAAATAATTTTACATAATTTGTTAATAACCAAAAGAAAGATGATGAAGTTGAATAAAGTCTCGGATCCAAAGATGAACACAGCAGAAACTTCAACGACTGACCAATTGTCACAATAGTTAATCAATGGTGAAGGTTTTGCAGCTGGCCATTTCCTTTCGGTGAATTTTCTTAATAAAGGTGAACATAATCTTATAAATATTTAAGAAAGAAAAGAAAATCCTTAAAATAATAAAATAAATAAATTATAGAATTATAATACAATGGTTACAAGTTCGAGGTTTTATGGAAAAAAAATACAAATTTAATATTTGAAAAAGACAAAATTCTATCTATAATATGTTTCATTTAATTTTCGTGTTGATATTTAGGAACATTATTTGGATTAGCAAAATAATGCGACTTTTAACACGATAGGATCAGGTTCCCGAATGCAAAATTTTCGGCGCGTGACGCGGAATTAACAGATGCACTTTCATTTGGATGGGCAAACAGCTTGTTAACTACCATACTCACATCTCACATGCCATCACCGACAGCGCCAGCTGCAAACATTATGATTCCACACCGCCTCATCTCATTTCCTCTCCTCTACGCTCCTCTCTCTTTACACCCTTACCGTAACTTCATCACAAACAGACAATCTTTTATCGTAATGACGTGGCATGTTTTACTTGCGTCACCACCTTTCTCTGCGGTGCGCTCCAGTGCAGGCGAACTTTTACCACGCGCTTTGCTTTTGTTTTCTTTATGCCCGTTTCTCCAACTTCACACTCGAACCGCTCCTTTTATTGCACTCCTCAACCCCAATTTACTCTGTGCTTACTCATTCCTATCCAAAGCCTCTTCTTATTCTCCATTTTCTTCTTCTTGTTCTATCGGTGACGAGCATTATGGCCTCAAGGGCAGTGTTACTGTTGGCTTTGTGTGTTCTTCCGGCGATGGTTGTGGCCATTCGCCCAGCCAAGAACCCTTTTTCCGTGAAGGGTCGCGTCTATTGTGACCGTTGCCGTGCTGGTTTTGAGACATCTGCAACCACCTACATTGCTGGTAACTGCTAATCCTTTTCTTCTCTCTTTCTCTTTTAAACGCTAGTATTTCTGTCTTATGAACTAAAATCTCAGATCTGTTTCCTAAACTTAATCCCTGACGTTTCAATGTAATCTTTGAGGTATTCATTCGTGTGCTTTTGTTTGCTTACTTCAGTTTCGCCTTTCTACTCTTAGAACCGTTTGGTTTAGGATAATACGGTAGTTTCATTTCGAATTTCTCAACTGTGATATCAGATCTGACTGTGTAAGTTGTTGTAAACTTACGAATGAGTACTTTGCAAGTTCTAGTGACGAAGACCTGGAGTTTGTTTTCGGGAAAATCTGTGTTAGTTATTTGTTTTGCACACGATGTTGCTACATGTTACTAGGTTACTCCTTGTTTGCTTTGTTGTTAACTGTGGCCTGATTGGGTGGATCTGTTCAAAAATTAATTTCGCAATTTCGATTTTCGTTAAAATTGATTTTGAACGGAAGGGTTTTATGCTTGGTGGTTCAAAAGCAATTTAGTGGTAAAATATATGTTTTTTTTATATCACAAAATCTGAAGTCACCATCGATTATTTCACTTCAAAATCAATCATAGATCTAGAATCAATAGTCTAAATATGGACCACACAAGTGAGCATTTACTTAAATTTACGCATATTGAGGTGGTATCGAATGATCCAGTGAGAATCCAAACATGCACTTAGTAGTTGTTGGAAGATTGTAAGATGTTTTTGTTTGATGGATGATTGTTGGCAGGTGCGGAGGTTATGTTGCAATGCAAGAGCAGGACGACCAACGAGGTTGTGTACACAAAGAATGGGAAGACTGATTCGAGCGGAGCATACACAATATACGTGGATGAAGATCATGCAGATGAGGTCTGCAATGCTAAGCTTGTGAGCAGTCCTCACCCTGAATGCAGGGAAGTGACCCCTGGCCGTGACGAAGCCCTTGTTATTCTCACCCGCTACAATGGCATTGCCTCCGACGACAGGTACGCCAATGCCATGGGATTCATGTCTCAGGATGTTGCTGCTGGCTGTGCTGAGGTCCTCAGGCAATACCAGGAGTTCGACAACGAGAACTAATTAATTAATTGATTGATTTCAGTATATTATCACTATCTACTTTCGTTTTGGGTTTCCTCATGTCTATTTAATTCAATCTTGATGTGGAGTGTTATCTCGACATTTTCATATTATGTTATATATAATATATATGTTGATGGACCCTGCTTAATTATATTATTACATCAAGATCTGTCTTGGACTTTGAGGTGTGTTGTTTTTCGTTGAAGGTGCTTTTCCTTGAGATTATACTGGTAATAGACTTGATTGTGAAATTAATCAACATTTTCTCATATTTATGGCTTTGATGATTAAGTTTTCTGCCCTTTGGTGGCGGTTAAAGGTTCCTGCATTTTTTTTCCTTACAATTATTGAGTTTTGGCAAAAGTCACCGATCACTTGGGTTGATTTCGAACGGCATCCGTTTTAATTGGGTTTTGTCTGGTCTAATTGTTTTCTGTTATAGTTTCTTAGAATAAAGATCAAAGTCCATTTCAATTTTCTTTTTCTTTTCACGATCAAATCAGTATCAAATATAGTTGAACTTAATAATGGCGTCATTGTCAACTGTTATATATAACAAATCAGTGTTTAAAAACTTTCGTAGAAACTATCAAATGGTTAAATTTACTGTTTCTGTACGAGGATTTAGGGTGCAAACAAATTTGTTTGGGGTTTAAGCAAACCTAATCTAATTCAAATTAGTTGGTTTTTTGCATATTTTTTTTCGATAACATTTTTTAGTTTTTCATTAGATCTAATCTATGAATAAAATTTATGATTTGAAATCATCTTTTATAGTTCTTTTAAAAATAGATTATATTATTCTTAAAGTTAGAAACTAATTGGGGCCCAAAGTAAGCGCCTTGTGGTTGAAGCGGCCCAGACGCCGAAAACTATGTGGTGCATGATTATAATGCATTAAGTCGTCAAAATGATACACATTAGTTTAATGTTATGGAAAGTGCAATGGGATTAATTGTGAAGTAAGACAACTAAAAAGTATCAATATTTCATTAAACTATTTGCACATAAACATTAAATTTATGCACCTATTAACATATAAATATATAATTTGATAAGATATTATGTCAAATATGTCTTGGAATAAAAACTTTGTGAATATTATTTTAAAAAATTAACTAAAAATACTAAAATAATTTAATTTTGACTATTTCTACTTTTAGTTTAAATATCACGAATAACTGAATATATGAAAGCTGAAAATATTTACTTTGCATTCGTGTAAATCTTACTAATCTTGTGTTTGTCTCCGTACAAATCCGAAATTATTCACTACTTCCAATTTAATAGGATTTCTTCTATCTTGTATTTATTTTTGCAGAATTAAAGGATATTAAATATATATTCTTGAATACTTTAATTATTTAACATAAAACATTAATATAATTGAAGTATATTGAATAATTTCCTTTTCAACAAGATACATTTTTTTTTTCGCTCATGCTTTACACCTGATACAGAAGATAAACTTTCTTTTAACAAATTTTATTTATAATATAAGCGAGAGTCTCTTAAATTTGACTATAAGAAGAATTTGAATAGTATGTTATACATTTTAATTAAAAATATTCATTTTAAAGTAATGAATATTTACAATTTAATATTCATATATTTTACTTTAACAATTTTATATGTATTTTTTTAAAATAATAAATACTTTTTAAAATATTAAGAATAAATTATTTGATATATTTATTCACTAACTGATAAAAAAGGACCTAAGCCCATGTCCACAATCCACGTACCTATAACCTCCAGTTTAGAAGATATGAATAAGACGCAGATTCTATTTGCACCTTCTTTTTTTCTCTTTACATGTTTATTCATATATAACTATTTTTTGAGTAGTTTTGAAGAATTCTTTTTATAAGGAAACTTTTCTTAATATATTGACAAAATTGTATCACAAAAAATAGTTTTCATAATATATAAAAATTAGCTACGTTATTAAATCGGTTTCAAAATGTAAAAACTATTTACTGCAGTGTAATATACCGTGATTTAGTTAAAAATTACTGGAAATATGCTTGTATAAGTTTAGACAAAAAAAATGCTAACTCAAATATATATATATATATATATACACACACACATTTATATATATATATATATATATATATATATATATATATATATATATATATATATATATATATATATATATATATATATATATATATATATATATAAAAGAAATTAAAATAATATTTTATCAACTAAAGTTAATATTTCAATTATTTGTCTTCATATAAAAATTTATTAAAAAATAAATAAATAAATACAAAACATAGGATCACATGTAAAAATTACAAAAATCTAAATAAATATATGATTGTAAATTATTAAATCACATTTATTATTATAAATTAAATAATTTATTAGTATAATGATTTCCATCACAAAAATATAAGAAACTTTGACCCATATACTTATTAAAATTAACGTTTATGCGTAAATTAAAAATAATTTCTTGAGTAATGAGATATATTCTATAAATTAGCTTATGACTTAATTTTAATTCATTGATAACGTCATTTTATTTTAGTTTTCTATAATATTTTTGGAGATGTTTACCAAAATAGATTTTGAATATATTTGAACAAACTTCGTCCATAAACATTTATAAGAGGAAAAAATAAAATAAAATAAAAATTTCGATAAACTAGTTTGTATATTTAGAGAATGCATATAAGAGAGATTTTATACATTAATTTTAACTTACTGAAAAAATAAACTTTCTTTTTCAACCGTAAGGAAATTGATATATGTATAAAAACCAATATATATAATTATATATATAAGTAATAAAAAAATTCTTAGGCAAATTTTTATAATAAAATCTAAATAAATTTATAAAAACAATATAAAATATAACATAAATTCTTTGGCTTTTTTGAGATGTCCGTGGTAATTTAGCACCCCCTATAATTTATCAGCACCAATATTCATGCTGTTTTAAACTGTTCAATATTATTGTTTTCAAATAAGAATTTATTACTGGACTCAGTGATTAACAAATTCTTAGTTGAAAACAATTTAAATTATATTATAATATCTTTATAATATGGCATACCATAATTTCTTTTTAATAAAAGAATTGATATATCGAGGACAATGGTATCCAACAGACATTCTAAAACTATCAATAATCTTAAACATATGAACATTTAAATTAAAAGAGAAAAAGACTATCAATTAATATATTCGATCAATTACCACAATAAATGTTAAATACTGATATATTTAAATGATAAATTAGTCAATGTTTTTAGTAAAACAAATTAAAGAGTTCATTACAAAATTGTAAAACGCTTTTAGAGTTTTTCAATTACAATTTAAGTAATTTATACATATAGTCAATATATGATGGGCAAATTTGACTAAAAATCTTTTTATACAAGCTGCATATATATCAGTATATAAAGTAATTTGTTGAAAAGTATGATAGATTATGTAAAGTTGAAACAGTTTTTTAAGTTAAAGAGCATTTAAAAAAGTATATTTAAATGTTAGAGAAGATGGAGGTTGATTAAGGAGGCGCAAAATGCGAGGCATATTCGATTGCAGCGAGCGGAAGTAGTTGTTGACTCATTGTATTGCATGCTGAACACGTGATCGATCTGGTTTATTACTTTATTTAAGCCACCTTTGAAGATTTCAATGTCAAAGCCCTTGATCTCATCGTTCCATTCAAACTAATCACTCATACCAAATGGGTAGGTGGGGAGTGGAGAGACTGCCTAATTTTCTTCTTTTTGTTCTTCAACGTATCATTAATGAAGCCTTAAATTTGCTTACAATATTTTTACTAAAAAAATCTCCTACCACCACTTTCCTACATTTCTTAAATCTCTCCAACAATGTCTTCTTTGAAGACATTTTGGTGAACTTATTCAAATCTCAACTCCAACTCATCAACCTCTCCTACAATAGATTTTTCATGAATATTTTATCCAAATCTCAACTCCAACTCATAAACTTTTCTTACTTAGTGAAGGAATACCTGAATCCAAAATACTACAAAATCTATAGTATATTCGGTCGGTACATTCTTAACCAATGATGAACCTCAAACATCCAAGAGAATAACTAATAGCGTGAGTCATCAGTAGTGCAAAGTTGTGAGTCTTTTTTCCTAAAAAAACAATAAAGAGGAAGCCATTAACAAAGCAATGAGGTGCTCAATGTTGTTTTGAGTGGGTTGCAAATCAATTAATTAAGTGGGTCGCAAGTCATCAAAAATTCTATAAAGGAGTCACACCATCAACATGACACACATTTTCCTAATTTCAGATATACAAATTGTGATTAGTGGCACATGTTTAGAGATTTAATATAGAATTAGTTGCTTTTACTTTCACTTAACGCAACTGACCTCAACTATAAATAAAGGGATTGCTTCCATTGTAAATCAAACCTTATTAATGAGTAATGAAACTATGCCATTTTGGAGAGTTGAGTGTTGTTTAATTTAGAGTCTTATCTTGGGAGAGGTGGTTCAAGTGGTGACTCATTCACTTATCTTAGAGGAGTCCAAGTGGAACATATCAAACAACTTTCGTGCTTCTAGTGAAACGTTCCAAGTCTCATTTGCATGGTTCCATCCAAATAAGTTCTTCTACTAGTTTAATTTTACAATTCGTGCTTATGCATGTGTGTTTACTGAATTCCAATATGAATAATGTTTATACTCCTTAGATAAACTCGTATTAGTTGAACCTCAATCTCATTCATGAAACCTTATCTTCGGCTATTGTAAACAGTTCCTTTTTTGTGCACCTCACTCTAGAAGATAAAACTTTCACAGGAGTTATTTCTCCCACCATGACTACCATGTCGAAGCTTTAGGTGTTTTTGTTTTCATGAAATCAATTTTCTAGTTCGGTTCTCACCTTTGTCTTCCACAATTCGAATATGTAAAGTGTGAATCTTAAGTTTAATCCTTCATGCGTTTTTCACGTTGTAAAGTGGAAAATGCAACAATATTTAGGTGGTTTTAGATGTTAAAAAGAATCACATAATTAATGTACAATTTTCCTAATTGTTGACTTTCATGACGATGTCATTAAGGACCTTTCTCTTTTCTAGAATTTTTTTTACTAACTTTTGCTAATTTCCTACTAACAAAGAAGTGGTAAAAAAAATTTAATAAAAAAAATTCAGGTTAGATTGAGGATTGAAGATGTTGAATTTAAAAAAAAGGTTCGATAGTGAAAAAAAATTCTAATAATTGAAATTGGTGAAGAGAATTATATATAAGTTATAAAATTATAAAACTATAAAAAAAATAATGGTAACCCGATCTCGTCAAGTTAACAAAAAATTAAATGATAGATGAAGTTAAAATGTAGTTTGATAGAATACCAATCATTTCAACAAATAATTTTGTCGATATAATTAATGAACAATGAAAAGTAAATCATCGCATACATTAAATGATGTTATGATAATGATAGTCACATAACCTAGACAATAGTAATAATTATGTCTAATTGATAGTATATTTAAAAGAACATTGACTATCGCTTGCAAGTAACCTATGTAGTTGATTTTGAGTGTCATATTAAACTTTTTAAAATACTTCGATGACTAATTTCAAAGAGTTAAAATGATGGTTGCCATAATTCCTTATTACGATCACCAAATGTTTTAATATCAAAGCATTACAAAAAATTTGCATATTGTAAATGCACAATTTGTCTAATAAAAAAAAGTTATTGATAATATAAGTTTGCAAACGAAAAAAAATTGAGTTTATTAATAAAATTAAGAATTTTTTTGATAATTATCAATGATCATAAATTCATTGATAATTATCCATTGATACTTATTAATGAATTTTGGTTATTGATAAAATTTATCGATAAAAACTATAATTTGATATTATTCTTTCTAATCCTTTTCCTATTTTGTTTTTCTTTTTTTTTCTCCTTTTTGTCGTGTGTCCACTACGGTCACCTCTAACTCATCCTCCTCTTCTTCCTTTTCCTGTCTTTTCTCTTCCTTTTTCTCATCCTTCTCTAACTTCAACCGACATGCCTTTGGAGTCGCTATCACTACCAACTTCACTTTTCCTTTTCTTCTTTATTCTCTTCTTTTCTTTTGTCTACTTTAATATATAAAAAACTCATCAGATTTAGAGAAAAAATTGTTACTTAAATTAACAACAAAAACATATGTTTGTAAAAATAATTATAAGTTATCGATGAAATTTTTCATAATAAATATTATCAATGAATATCGGTGGATAATATAAATTTTAATTTATGTTGATCTTATCGATGAATTTTATTATTAAATTTGTTATCGACGTATATTCGTCAAAATGATTTTTTTAAGAAGTACAAGAATTAATATAAGAATGTCATGTATATTAATATAAAAAGAAAGAAGGTTTTAAAAACAGAATTAAACTTTTTTTTCATCTTTTTATGGTAATATGTCTTGTGATAAGATTTTTTTTCTATTAGTACTTAATAATTTAACCTTAAGTGGGAGTTCGAATTAAGAAATTAATATATGTACCATTAATTTATGACATAATAAGTAAAATTATAAAATTAGAAGATAAAATTTATAACTTTTTTGTTATACTTAGGTATAACTCAATTGAAACATCAAAAAGTTTAAATACCACATCAATACTTCAAAGATAAAAAAAGCAATTCTATACAAAAAAAAAAATGAAGTAGATAAAAAAACATAAAGAAAATAAGTAGGTGCGCAATGCATTACATATGCTCAATTTAGTGTTTAAGAGAGAAAAAGGTTGAATAAAATAGAAGATGAATAAAAGACAATGAAAATAGATAAAATAGAAGCTGAAGGGATTTGGTTGAGAAAAAACAAATAAAAAAAAATTAGAATAAATAATAACCATTCAATAGATCGTATAATATTTTTAAAAAACTTGCATTCTTATATTCTTACACTATTTTATTTTTTTCTCTTGACCACATAACAAGCCAACCATGACACGCGTGCGAAAGCTGATTTCCTTTGAAAATGCCGATGGAATATCAATGTTGGTTTTGATTGTTGCTATGATTCGGTCGGTTTGGTTCGGTTCCTTGTGTTGGATTTAGTTCGGTTTAGTTTAATCGGTTTGATTCGGTTCAGTTTAATTGGTTCGATTCAGTTTGGTTTGGTTGACTGGACTTAAGTAGACTCAACTTGATTATGGTCGATTGAGCTCTAGTTGATTCGGTTGGACTCTGACCGGCTAGACTAGGTTTGCCTTGGCTCGACTCAACTAAGTTTGATTTGGATCAGTACAATTCGATATTGTTCAGTTCAGTATGATTTGATTCAGCTTACATCTGAATGACTCGGCCCAGTTCGACTTCTCTTGGTTCGGTTCAGTTTAGTTCGATTTGGTTCGGTTTGGTATGATTAGGCTCAATTTAGTTTGGTTCGATTTGATTCGGTTCAATTCTATTTGGTTCAGATCTATTTGACTCTGATCTATTTGACTCTATTCGGTTCAGTTTGATTTGTTTGAGTTTGTTTGACTCGATTCGGTTAGGTTCGATTTAGCTCGACTCGTCTTGGCTTGGTTGGGCTCAGTTCGGCTTGGTTCGGTTCGACTTATCTCGGCTCGACTTGACTCATCTCGACATGACTCGACTCTATTCGGCTTGGTTCAGTTGGTTCGATTCGGTTTAGTTCGATTTTGTTCGGCTTGGTTCAATTGGATCGATTCGGTTTAGTTCGACTCAGTTTGTCTCGGCTTGGTTCAGTTCGGCTTGACTTGGCTCAGATTCACTCAGCTCGGCTCCTTTCAGTTCGGTTCAGTTTGATTCGATTTTATTTGGTTTTGTTCGATAAGTCCAGTTCGGTTCGATTCGATTTGGTTTGATTCGGTCCGAGTCGATTCGGTTTTGTTCGATTCAGCTTAGTTCAGTTTGTTATGGCTTGATTTGAGTCGTTTCGTTTTGTTTTTTTTTGTTTTAGTCTTTTTACAACAACTTATGTTGATCAATAGTCTTAACTATATATCTTATCTGTTTTATACGAATATATATAATTTTTTTATATATTTGGAGCTTTTAAGCTTTCTAGTGATTTGATTTTCTTAGATAAGAAAAGTTAAATTATCTTATTTTTAAGTTTACGGGGTTTTGAGAATTTGAGTTGCATGAAAATTCGTTGAAATTATATATTATGCAATTCATATATTCATGATGTTTAAATTTGTTTCACCATTTGGATTTTTTTCTTAATCAAAGCAAGTATGTCATGGATAAAAAGAAAAAGTGAAAGTTAAATTATATTTTTTTATTTAAAAAAAGAGAGTGAAAGTACCATTGCAGTGGAATCCACACACGTGGTGGTGGTTAGGTGAGTTTTTTTTATTACTACTGTTAATTAACAGTTAACAACTAATATATTAATAACGATAACAAGTGGACATTTTTTAATGTGGAACATGACTCGATCATAATTCGCACTTTCTAAATTTGTTTTGTTATATAACTCAATTATAGTGTAAGAATAATCAAATGTATTTTCCAAGTAAATAGGATTTTGATGAACATGTTAACAGTGATTTTCTTTACAATAATAAACTCTTTATCTTATTTTTCTAAAAAACATTTCTCAGAATGTCTCGGTCCAACGTTTTGGTAAGGAAAAAAAGAAACAGGTCATATACAATGATACCATACTAATATCAACCACCACCGCAATGTAAAATTATTTCAATTTAATCAGTGATAATTTTTAAATACACAATTACATTAACCACTAAAGAAAATACATGTCATCTTTTTAAGAAACACTCACCGATATTAGACTCCCACTTCACTTTATTAATATTTAAAAAAAAATCCTCACTCATTCATGAGAGAGACTTTTTCATGTAACGTAATATTTTATTTTTCAATATCATTAACTTAATATTTGTAATAATCTTTGGGAAAATAGAAGGACAGAGAAAAACAAGAATAAGCACAAAAAAGATAGTTTAGTTTGCAGGTAGTAGCAGTCTTTTTTGTCCAACAACCTATGCGAGTTTTTGGACACAACGAAACCTACCACCATTTTCTTCTTCTATTTCTGTTCCTAGTCAATTGTCCTGCCAGTTGAGACTTGTGATAATCACAACTACCTTTCCCTCTCCAAAATCAACGTCTGTTCCTTGGACTCAACACATTACCCTCGCTTCTCTATTTCCGTCGCCTTCTTCATCATCTTCTTCTTCGTTACATTCTCTCCTAACACTAAACTCACTCTTTCTCTCTATCCACCTCGTTTTCCTCGCCACGCCTATATAAACCAGGTATATCAATGTTATCACATTCTCTTTCACATTTTCATTGCTTTTTCCTCTGGCTCTTTTCTTTGCTTATTTGCGTCCTGGGTACGCTGATACTATTTTGTTCGTGCTTTTCGTCTTAATTACTTCATGCCAATAAACTAAATTTAATTTCTTCCTCTTTTTCTGTTTGCGTATGAAACTTCTATGTGGGGTTTCTCTTGTTTCCTTGCTATATTCCTTTTATAGATCTGCTATCTTTTTGTAAGGAACCATTTTTTAAATTTCCCTATGATGATTTAGATAGAGATATAAGGTAGTTTTTTCCCTTTCTGGCATTGAACATTCTTCCAAGAAAGTATGTGTTTGCCGTTTCCTTGATTCAAATATGGGAGGGTACATCATAATACTAAATAAACCTACATATTAGCTGCATCAATTGGGCACGACAATGGCCCTCTGATCCTGAATTTTCAACTCTAAAGGGGTTGTCTTACTCAGGTGTGTTGCTTTCAATTTTCAGATAATGGCTGCTGAAGTATATTACCAGGCTATTGGCACCGTGCAGTCCCATTCTCATCTGAATAATTTTAATCGTCACCAGAAGCACCAAAACAACATAGTGAGATTAGTGGCTAGGGATTTTATCAGTGGTAATGGCTTGTCAAGGAGAAGTACTAACCGCTCTGGCCGGAGGAATTGTACAGTAATTCGATCTCTAGCTTCGCAAACATCTGTGGTCGATCCGGTGTTGTCTCCTTCAAGAAGCAACGCTGGTGACAGTAACAAGAAATCAAGTAAGATGAACACTCCTGTTAATTATATTTATTACTGGACGGCTTTCTTTAAATTGCTTCTTGAAGTTGAACTCACCAAATTTGAGGTGGTTGCAACATTCAAGAAATTTAAGTTGTTAGTTGGATGTTGTCTTATTGCTGTTCAATATGTTTGACTTCAGATGAAGCAGCTTTAATCCTTATTCGGCATGGCGAGTCATTATGGAATGAAAAGAACTTATTCACAGGGTGTGTTGATGTCCCTCTGAGCAAGAAGGGTATAGATGAAGCAATTGAAGCTGGAAAAAGAATTAGCAGCATTCCTGTTGATGTCATATTTACATCGGCTTTGATTCGTGCACAAATGACAGCCATGCTTGCTATGACCCAGCACCGTCGTGGGAAGGTAACGCAAATGAATATGTAGCTATTTTTTCTTTTCAAAGCTTACGGCATACTAGTAAGCATACCATATCCAAATAACTAGTGCTTAGCTGAAAATACAGGAGTTTTGATCTATTTAGACAGACACCACAAACCAAAAAATTGGTTCATAGAAAAATTCACCGGTTTTGCTTGGTGCTAATTATGTACATAACAGTGCACTAAACTCTAGTCTAGACAATTTGAAGAAATGTTTTTACCTACTGCAGTAAAGTTTTGAAACGTTGTTTTCTAAATATTAACCGTCAACTTCCCAGTAGGTCCCTATTATGTTGCACAATGAAAGTGAACGAGCAAGGTCGTGGAGTCAAGTTTTTAGTGAAGATACAAAAAAACAGTCCATTCCAGTCATAGCAGCTTGGCAACTAAATGAAAGAATGTAGTAATCTTTTTCCTGTTTCCTCTGTTTAAAACTTCTGCTTTACAATGTCACAAATAACATTAACATATTATTGTTGTCATACCATAATTGTTATCCTTTCAGGTATGGGGAACTGCAAGGTCTCAATAAGCAAGAGACAGCCGACAGATATGGAAAAGAGAAAGTCCATGAGTGGCGCCGGAGTTATGACATACCTCCTCCAAATGGTGAAAGCTTGGAAATGTGTGCCCAAAGAGCAGTTGCCTATTTCAGAGACCAAGTAAGTGGAAATATAGTTTTTGTATAATTTTTTTAAAAGAATCTGATTTGTAAATTACACCCCTCCCCTCCCCATTTTCCTATGTATTTGATGTTTAAGTTTTCCAGACAAACATGGTGAATGTTTCAACTTGATGTTCCTCTCAACTCAGTAGCTCGGTTTTAGTCCACTTACATGTGTTATATGTTTGATGTTTTACGGGACTAATGTAGTTTATAGCCTATATATGCTGGAGAGGAGGCATTTATGTAGCTTGATTTATGCTGTATGGCCAAATTTCTGGTATGGTTGAAGACAGCATGTAACATTTACAGGCAACTGATTCCATTGACATCAATTCTGCAGATTGAACCACAACTTTTATCTGGAAAGAATGTTATGATTTCAGCCCATGGGAATTCATTGAGATCCATTATCATGTACCTTGATAAATTAACTTCCCAAGAGGTAGCTGGAGTATTCAAAATTATTCTCTTAAGTTTGCATATGACAGTACATACTCATTTTTTTTCTCTTTCACCACCAGGTCATTAGTTTGGAACTGTCAACTGGAATTCCCATGCTTTACATTTTCAAAGAGGGAAGATTCATTAGGAGGGGAAGTCCCACAAGGCCTTCTGAAGCTGGAGTTTATGCCTATACAAAGGTATGCTTTTTATGTCAGCTGTTGTATCCTACTTTTAGGATGCGTTTTATATCAGCTTTTATTTAAGATGTATTTTTTTCTTTTTTTAATGAAATGTAAAAATTTTTAAGGGTTAACATTGTTTTCTGGAAGGTTGCTATGGCACTTGAAGTCATCTATAAATAGATCATCAAATGGTTTTGCTTGTGAAATTATTCGTCATGTGTATGCTATGTTATTCCTTATGAGTGTTAGTGATACGTGTTCTTATTGTGAACTATGAAAGCTTCATTGTTGCCCCTCCTGGGAGAGACTGTAAGCTTCAAGTTTGTGCAAATTCCATTGACTAATGAAAATTCAAAAAATCTAAACCTGATAGAAAACTGTTGCACCTTGACTTGCTGATTTCTTCATTAAAATCTTTCCTTTGGTTTCAACTAGTCTGGTTGATTAGCATGGGCGACACGTAATAGTAAATGAAATGAATCAGTAATAGTTTCTGAGAACAAACTCAATTATATGTTAATTTTAGGCTGGTCTTGATGCCAGAAAAAGTGGCATTCGTTCCTCAAATTTCTGACTTGTACTGCGGATGAAAATTAATGTATACAGACTGAGTTGGCACTTTCTGGCCGCTCTGATCTGTTATTAGTAATCCATCATCTGCTACTTGGATCGATGCTTGTTATGATGTTGAAATTCCGGTCCTTTAAATCTTCTTTTGAACTAATTTGGAAAGGCACTGACACCTTTACTTGTTGACAGCGTTTGGCTCTTTACAAGCAGAAGTTGGATGACATGTTCCAATGATATATTGTTTAGGTAAGAACTCATTGAGTATTTTTTTTCATCTTCTTATGATACTATCATATTCTTAATCTTAATATGCTACATTCCATTATTTCTCGCTGTTTCAGGAAATACATACACACATTTAATCAGAAATGTCACAGTTGAATCACAAAGGGGGACATATTTTCGGTGGCTCTGTTAGGTCAACAATATTTCCAGTTGTCCTAAAGCTAGGTTGTTTTCAATGTGTTAGTAGTACAGTTTTGAATCAATATATATATATATATATATATATATATATATATATATATATATATATATATATATATATATATATATATATATATATAAATACGTAGAGATGAACTCTCATTTTTATGTATACTTATTTCAAAAGGTTTTCATGAGACTGTTGATGATGCTTCTTAAGACACTTTCAGGTCCTTATTTAATTGTAAATCAGTTCTATTGTGAATTTTGCTGGATATTCTGAATGTTTTGTTAAATTCCTACTTATTCTTGACTACTCTTGTACATCTCATTTTCTCCCTCCCTCCATATACAATGAAGATTAAAAAATTAAAGTTCATACAAGTCGTAATAATACTAGGTTTTTATTTCTAGTTTATTAAAAATACTTAAATTTGTTCCTGCTTGCGATGTAAAATATTGTCAATCACATAAGAAGCTGATATGAATTTCTTGCCAATGTCGAAGCTCACAAGCTTCAAGCCACTGGGCAATGTTGTTACCATATTAATCATACATAAAGTTGATACATAATGTTCTTGAATTAGGCTTCAAACTATAGGGTCATAGTGTCCTGCTGCATTACAATTGACTCAACACTGATTACGTATGTAATTTTTCATCCCAATGCGATCGAATTTTCAAGACACCAAGATGTATTGATCAGTTAGGAACAAGAATTTTCTCATTGTTGGAAGCATCAGAATCTGCATCTAACCTGATTGAATCTAAGGGGGCATTGTGTGAAACTGATGACAGAGACTTGACCGGTGTCCAGAAAGAAAGTTTCTTACTGTCATCCTCTTTCATTCTCTCAGCATATTTATTAATGTCAACTCCTGTTTCTCCTTTCCCCCCAAATGCAGATTCAAGAATACTCTGATCAAACAAATCCTCCATAATCTTCTTTGTACTGTGGTCGTTTGAGTAGCCAAACTTTATTTTGTTATGAGTCTCAGTCTCTAAAAAGGGCTTTACCATCTGCAACAATTCACTCTCACGTTACAAAATAGCACTAGATTCATAATCACTCTTAAATAGCAGCTAACATCACAATTTAAAAATCAACAATATACACACATATTCACTCTTAAATAGCGGCTAAAATCACAATTTAAAATCCATAATATACACATAATCACTCCTCAATAGCAGGTAACATCACAACTTAAAAATCAACAATATAAACACGTACACGCACACAAATAAAATCTTCTACGGAACAGCAGAAAAAAAAAGAAAGCATCAGTTAAGAGAAAAGATGACAATGCCCCTTGGTCATCCAAAGTCGTAATATAGTCACTCTTCATTTAACACTTCACCAAGTGGACGCAGACATATCATATATACCAAAGCAGCGTGCATATAAAACACTATACAGAATTGCTACACTGAAAAGTTTTCTATTTAGTTACCGAGAAAAATGGTTGGAAGATCATGGGTGCATTGTACAGTATTGCCAAGCCCAGACGCTTTGGGTAATACTCTTGCACCACATGGGCAGTTTCGCGAGCAACCTTGACTGATATATTTGATAACCTGAAACCCTGGAAATCTACCAACCAGACCACCTGTTCCTGGTTTGGTGCAAGATTTAAAATGGCGCTCTCCATGCAGTACACAAAATGCTTAATCTGTCCTTGTGTTGACTTGGAATTCTGCAGTTCAAGAGTGACGGCAAATGAAATTAGAAATGAAAAATGGATTACTTACTCTAGAACCATTGCTAATTAACCTTGTTGTGGTTTCCCAAAGTTTCTTGATTGCAAAGGCTTAAACTAATCAAAATATAGCATATACCAGAAAACTAAGGAAACGAAATTTAAGAAGATCAAACTATAACAAGATACTGTAAAACAAATCCATTCGACAGTGTTTTTATATGGTTAAAATGAAAAACAAGGTAGCTGGTCATGATATATATATATATATATATATATATATATATATATATATATATATATATATATATATATATATATATATATATATATATATATATATAATACATCCCTTTTTCTCATTCTTTCATTTAGTCATTCCAAGGGCCGAGTCTTACTTTTATAGGATCTCATCCTTATCAAAATAAACAAGATAGAGACTGAAAGTGATTCTCAGAAGAAACCTGGAGACAAGGTCTCATTACAAGCACTGATCTCCCATATTTGTCATGATAATTTGGTTTATACATCAACCCTGTCTTTGCTTCATCAGCAACCTCTTCCTGTATTAAGGAAAAATCCATGCAAATATAATTTTACAAAACAAAATGTCACAATGCGTGAAAATCGACAATAGACAAAAGCATGTCTAGCTCACACATTCCATGTGAGACAATAATGAAACAGACATCAATCTTAAGAACAACATTAGAAAATCAATTACAGCTAGTTTATAAAAAGGCTCCAACAATGGCTGAGATGCTATACTAAAAAGTGGTTTTCAAGTCTAACTCAATTCCACAAAATCGTCTTGCATAGTGAGGTTTGCACCCCACTTATATATTATAATTTGACCTTATCTTCAGTCGACGTGGACTTCCAACCATATATGAAAACAAATCTTCGTTTAACCAAGTTTTATAAAGGGAGGACTCATCCCCGACATGCATTTTCTCTTAAAATATTCATTAAAAAAGTGAAGACAATTAGTAACATACCCAGCGAATCTGTTCAGGTTTGTATTCTTTTCTCCATTTTAGACTCTGCTTCAACATTTGAGCTGCCTTGATGACATTCCAATTTCGTGAACTTAAATACCTTGTGATGGATGCATCAGAACAGTACAGAGATTCCTTAGCTGATAATGGCCCTACCAACCTTCTCACCTCAGTAATCTGGAAGAGCAAATTATTATAGGCTACATTCCTTACTCAAAACATTGTACACTGGTATTTTCACATGCAACAACAGTAATATGTATCTTTGATTCAAGGAGTGTAAAAATAATTGGACATACCTTTGCCTGATGTTCTTTGGAAATCACCATTTTCTCATGACCGTTAGAGGCAGCTTTTTTCGAAACCTCACTCATACTGTTCACTATATAGAGAGATAAAGAATTAACAATGAACAATTGAACAATGGCCAGTACCAATTTCTAGTAGCGATAGTTATTCATCTTCGTTCCGAATAACTACAGCGCCAAAACCAACAATAGTAAGTTACCTTATGTGATTAAGCAAACTAAACCGAGGGAACCAAAGTGAATTCTGGGAGATCCTTAATTGTGGTTTCTTCATTGAATTGTGGAATTCCTTTTATAGCCACTCTTGTTAAACAGTTAATTACCATACGTAGTGGTTAACTCACAGTTATAGCTCAATTTGTTAGCAAGTTCATATCAATTGTTAGGGTAGTTACGCGCTTGCAGTATTCTATTATGTCATGTTGCACATATAAACTTAACTTCCCTCATATACTATTTCCATGCACGTTCTCACTTTTAGCTCAAGATAGTAGTTTTTTCTTTCCTTTTTCTCCCAATTATTTTTTCTTCTCAACCACATTTTCCAACACTTCATTATTATTATTTTTTAATTAAGAACTCTGTCGGCTATAAAAGTTAAACAATACAATTTTTTAATTGCAATAAAAAATTGAGATCTGACCCCAGTGAGCATGACACAACAAAACATAATAAAACAAAGTAAAAAGCTAATAAAAACCACAACAAACATAAGAGCACACACAAGTCTATACCATTTGAAAATCACACGAAACTGAATTAATTTAGATTAGTCCTGCATCTAAACACTTCATTTACCTTTCATATTCACCCTTACACCCTTTGCAACGCAAAGACATCGTTCAATACCAGTTGGAAATTATAAATTATATTAAATTAAACCATTGTTAATTTTAGATTACTTGTACATCTTCACATTTCACGCTCTCTTCATTTCTTACAGATTACGTATACCCTTTACACTGTAAGGCACACAATGTAAAACTTAACTCTGAAGACAATGAAGAGTGGTTAAACTCACAAAAAACGACAGTTACAAGACATTAACTCTCAAAATACATAGTAAGTTCGGAGCAAAGAAGAAGAATAAAAAAGAGGATACGATAAAGTAGGTGTTAAGAAAATGGAAATAATAAAATGGTACTAGGTGCTGCTAAGACGAACATCTCTCACCTGAAGATCAGATCGATACACAATATTTAGAAAACGATAAAGAAGCAAAGAATTCACCTTATGCGTTCGCCGAACTGGTGGTAGTGTGGATTCTGGTTCTGTTCGTGGCTCTGCTTGTTTGTTAGTGTATCCTGCAAGACAGTTACACGTACCTTATTTTAATGTGATCCAAATTATGCGGTGTGCTACCAAAACTAGAAAAAACATGGTCCTAAATTTTTAGGTAAAAACATGGTTTATGTTCTAAATTACTTCATAATTTTTTATTATCTTAATTATTATTTTTAACTAGTCTTTTTTATTGGTTTTTTTACAAAGCCAATGGTATGAGTTTTCAATTCGAATGGTGTGAGTGAAGTCTAAAAGAAATTGTAAAAGTGTATCTAAATTGAGTGAAAACAGTGATTGAAAAACATAATTAAAGAAACTAATTGAAAAAACTGGTTTCAAAGCTTCTGAAAATATTGACATTTAAAGAAAAGGAAATCTCATTACGTATCAAACCATTGTAACTATTTAATTTTTGACAACATTAAAAATAAATATAAGTTCGTTAATACATTTATATAAAATATTTAGTGACCTAATTAAAATTGTTGAATACTACACCGACTTATGAAATAATTTAAAAAATTGTAATACATATCTTAAAATTAATTACTCGATTTTTTTTCGCTGATAAAACTGATTCTATGAAAAATACACATTCACTGTGGAGTAAGAATTTAACTTATGAATCTATTTGAACATTGAGGCAAATCATGTATACATTAACACATTGTTAAGAAATAACTATTACTTTCTTCCTTGTTTTTTTATCAATGTTTTGCTACATATATGTTTTTTTCGCTTCATACCCTACTAAATATGTAAAAAGTATATGTTCTGAAAAACGAAAGATTAAAGTGTGAGAAGAGTAAGCACGGGCAATCCAATAACAACTTATCTAATTTTCTTAAAAATCCCAAAATCAGATGATAAAATTGAATCATTTTTGTTGAAAAATCAATGTTTAAGAATGTTGAGATAATTAGTGTTATTTTGTGTCTTAGGATGGATTGAGTTAAATGGTCTAAAGTATAATGAATCGTTGTTCGAAAATTTAAGTCTTGTGTTAAACAGCTTAAATCATAAAAAAAAACTATTTATAAAAAATATTTCGATATCAAAATCAATTTAATTTTAAGTTAAAAATTGATGACACATTAAATATAAATCATTTATTTTTTTTATCTCAAATATTTATTTATAGATTTTTAATTGAATTTTTAATTGATTTTGATCTATTTTATTTTTAAATTGATTAACATTAAAATTAATATATTAATTCATGATCTATAGATTTATTTGGTGCCCCGTTAATGTTTGTAAGATTATCTAAAATATAGTTACTGTTCGGTACACAACAGGTCATACTATACGGTCTGTATGACTATGATTTGAAGATCTAGATTAATTTGGGCCGTAAAGTCGGTACTGCAAAATCAACAACCTTAAGTTATTTATTAAGTCAGAATTTGCTATATATATAATGATGAAGGAAAGATGTTGAAACTGAGTTGTCCTGTCCATCCGACATGTGTAGTGGTAGTTGTATGTTACCATAATGCTCATTTATTATGATGGCGTGAGTAGATACATCAGGTACACGCGTCTACCATAATTTCACACGCAAAAGAAATATATGACCGCATATTTATTGAGTCTTGAGAAAATTGTTGAACAATTTTTGCTTTAAAATACCATCCAAGTTTTTTTTTAATCTTAATTATATTATTCTTTTGTTATAACAATAATATTTTTCTTAAATAAATCTTTATATATATATATATATATATATATATATATATATATATATATATTCACATATTAATACCTTTGTTCTTGTAATTTAATAGTCGAGAATTAGTCTCATTTTTAATAGTATTTGTAATAGTATGTATAACACTTGGTGATATGAAGTTTTCTTTCCTATAACGAAAGCCAACTACAAAACTTATATTAAATAAATAAAAGGATGGTTGATATCGGAGAAAGAAAATTGGCATCACTCAACAAAATTGAGAAAATGAATTATAAGTCATGAGATTAATTATACACTTCTTTAGGTATATCATGCAACACCTTTTACATTTACATTAATTTTTATAAAGTAATATTTAACGTTCATTAATAATTAATTTGCACTAGTGTTTCTTTTTTCAAAATTTACCACGTGACCATTCTATAACTTAATTAAAAACATAATAAATATTAGAAAGAAATTCAAAATTATATTGACATGTCACTTGAGCAAGAGTTAAACATTCAACTGAAATCTTTTAATTGGTTTTGGTGAAACATTCAATAAATAATTATTACTTGGACAAAGTGTTGTGCCACCAATATTTTAAATAAAATTTCTCATTGTCACTTGAACAATATAACATCAATGAAGAACACAATAAATTGAATGATGACGAGTCCATAACAAATTTACAATCAAAATTTAAAGAAAGAGGGTATAGAAAAGTATTCCAACCAAGCTAAACAATAAATTAAAATTCAACTTAATTTCCATAAGAAATTCTTAAACCAACATATTGGAAAAAGAAAAATTAGTCCTCCATGGAATCCACACGAAAACCTAAAATAAAAGAAAAGAGAATTAAAGCACAAACAAATTCTATGATGGACCAAACTTCCACGGTTCTAAAATTAGTTTTAAATTTACATAAGATTAACTAAGGTCTCACCTAGAAGTGTATTCCGTTTAGTATGGATTGACTCAATCACACATTAATTTTACTGGAGTTGAAAAAAATTAATTGTAACTTTAAAGTTATTTAAAATTTGAGATAAAATTTGTTTCTATCTGAATTTAAAAGAGTGTTCTACAGATTAACACAATTTTCAATGAAGCTGAAAGTTTAGATATTTGTAGTAAAAAATCCAACCACACCACCTAAGTTAGATATACTATATCTATATAAATAATATCTCATATTATATATATATATATATATATATATATATATATATATATATATATATATATATATATATATGAATGAGTTTGCTAATTTATGTAATATCTTAAAGTGTATTAAATTTTAATCAATAAAAATACCTTATATCATGAATAATTTTTTAAATTTTTTAAATTTTTATTTTTTATTTTTTTATTTTAAATTAAAAATAAAATTTATTAAAATATTTCTATATTTAAATTATGTCTTTTTTATATGAATATAGATTTTTTTGTCAACACACTAAGAAGTTACACAAATTAGCTAACCTATATATTACAATTTTTACTAAGCACTTTCATTAGCCCAGATGATTTTCATAATTTCAACATAAAAAAAAAGGAGAGTTCTTAACCAGTAATAACAATGGAATCCACTACAGTAACCCTATGATAATGCCTTCACACACCATTTAGTTGTTCCATCCTTATTACACTTAAACCAATTACAAAACAGGAGAAATCTATAAGAACAAAAAATATATTGCAAATAGGAGGAAGATATAACTTAAACAAGAAAAAAAAAGGTCAAAATACATTAAAATCATAAAAATAATGAAATATTTACATTTTAAATCGAATTAAGTCTAAATATAAAAAACTCAACCAGAAGACTCACAATAAATACCTAATAATAATTGTTCTGTTGAGGTAGTTGCCACATTCAAATCATAATGACAAGATGACCAATCAATACAAATTGAACAAACGTTAAGAATAGCCCGTGGTTCATTAAAAAGAATGTGTACGAAAAAACATAGGTAAAAGGTTTTTTTCTAAGCTTGATAATGGTCGAGAAATACACCACAATGAAGGTATTAGCACTCTTTACTTTATAAGAGTTTATTTAATATAACACGTAAAATAATATTTTAAACAATTTTTTTTCTCCTATTTATTTTGAAATCTCAATTTAGTTATTAGATTTTAAGTAGTTTTAATTAAAATGTGTTTAAATCATTAATGCGGTCTAAATGGTAAACGAAGATTCACACTAGTTATGGTAATATAGATTTTTTTTATTATGTAAAATATAATTGTCGTTATTTGCAAAGTTTTGTCAGAAATTTTGAACATTGTGAACAAAGGAGATGTTGAGCAGAAATTGAGAGTTTGTCATGTTCGATCAATTTAAAGTTATTTATCATTTGCTTAAAAATAAAAAACAAACAGAGTCATAGAATGAGCAAAAACATTGAAAGCAAACAAAGAACATGATCAAGTCATAAAGTCACCATCTCAAGTTCCATTAAAAAAAAGACAATCATAAACCTTGTTTCTTCATTCATCATTAGTTACCATAAGTCTTTGTTTTTGGTTTTGTGAACAAAACATGATCCATTCCCCTACAACTTAAAATACTTGATATTACACTCTTCTTTCAATTTCAATCTCAAAAAGACCTAGTTTTTGCACCTTCATTCTTGCAAACCCTAGTCTTGGAGCTTAAGACAATGAAAAATGGAAATGGAAATGATTCTCAAAGAAATAATTATTCTCCAAAGAGGAATTAGAAAGGCAATCAGAACGCATTTCTCTCGAGGGCATATTTTTCTTTGTTGTTCCTTTCTAACATTGGAAAAAAAAAATTAAACAATTGAATGCACTGAGGTTCATTCGACTGTTAAGAAAAAAAGGTGTTTGTTGTGCAATATTCAACGATTTGAACTTATTTTTTATATATTTTTAAAATAAAAAAAATTAATTAAAACTACTTCAAATTTAATAACTGAATTGAGATTTCATAACAAATATAATAAGGTTTATTTATCTTCTCACTTATTAATTTATTATCGGAATAACTTATTCTTAAAAATGATTTAGTGGTGAATATTTTTAAGAGGCCGTGGATGGGCACTGCTTTCTATATGTGATAGCATGTTAATCAGCCTTCTTTCATCTCAGATATCAGGTCGCGTTTCTAGAACCAATGGATCATTCTCTGATTCATCTGTTTCTTTAACACATTATTGATGTAAAAGCAAATAAGAATTATGGTCATCGTGCTTCCACCACTTACAAAATCGTTTTTTTTACTAAAGCAGTGTACCTTTTATAAATTTATTAAAATAAATAATTTTTAAAAAATATACCAATATGATAAATAGTGTAATTTTAACACAATTTTATTGTAAAAGAATGATATTAATTTTAATGCATAACATTTTTAAGTTGAAGTCATAATAAGTTAATAATTTTGATTCAATATATTTTAAATTAAAATATTCCTAATGATATTACTTTAGTTTAATTTTAGTATAATTTGTATTATGATAACATAACTTTAGTTTAAAATATTTTAAATCGAAATCATATCACGTTAATATGATTTCAGCTTAAAATATTCTGGTTCAATCATCTTAACACCACTTTAAATTTAAAAATATTTTGAATTAAATTTATATATATAAATCTATGTCATGTTGACTTCATTTATTTATATTCATGACTTTTTAAAAAAAATTATCTGTTTTGATAAATTAAAAAAAATCACACTAATTTAGTAGAAAAGCTTGCAAAATCAATTAGTTATGAAAAATTCACACGATATTTAAAATAGGTTAAACTTGAATTTATGATATTTTAAAATATTATATATTTTAAATATTTTCTTTTATAAAAAATTAAATTTAGTAATTTTTTCATTATCAAATATACAAAATTATTTGTAATATTTAAGGTATTTTAAATTAATGTTTGATTGGTATTATTTTTTAGCCAAATTTTGTTAGAAAATATTAATTAAGATTATTTTCACGATGTTGATGTTGACAACTGTCGCACCATGAATCACTGATTTTAATGTTTGAATATTTAAATCTTTCTTTAGTTTCAAAGTAGTCCGGCTGATTAATTAGATGGCTCAGGCAACTCTAACATTAGATGGCTCAGGCAACTCTAACGCGTAACAGTAACTGAAAATAGTCCACCCTATTCTTAATTTTACCTCCCCTTTCCTCTCTCCTTTCATGTATGGAAAATGATACTTGAACAACCACTTTTGACAACATTTAGACACGCGCACATGTGTCTAAATTTGAGTGATCCAGTTAGAAAAATTAAATGAAAATGGACCACTCAAATTTAGATACGTGTGCACGTGTCTAAATGTTGTCAAAAATGGTTGTTCAAGTAATACATCGAATGAAACTAACATTGATACTACAAGTTGTAGCAGTAGGTTTATTTATTTATTAATTTTAGAAGTTCAAGGTACCGAGCATGATTATTTATCATTGCAATTTAGTAAATCATACATAAAGTTGACACTTCGTGCCTTGAATCTAGCTTTCAAACTAATGCCATAGCATCTTGCTGCTTTACCTGACTCAATAAATGTTTTGGTATATTATTTCTCATTCTAATTCCTCACCCTTTGAGTGTAACCAAGCTTTCTTTCTTGTTGTCATCCTCTTTCATTCTCTCAGCATATTTATTTATGTCAAATCCTGTGTCACCATTCCCACCAAATGCAGATTCAAGTTTATCCATATCAAATAAATCCTCCAAAATCTTCTTTGAGTTCTGGTCGTCCGAATAGCAAAACTTTACTTTATTGTAAATTTCAGTTTCCAAAAAGGGCCTCATCATCTGCAGCAGTTCCCTCTTTCACGTCACAAAATGGTAATAGATTCATGATCGCTCGTAAGTCCAAATTTAGGTTTTGGTCAAACGGGAGAGAGTGACGAAAGAATTTGAGAGGATTTAAAGATAATTTTTTGTTGTTGTTTATTTAAGTGGATTTGAAATAAGTGAGAGTAAATTTGGAAATAAATTTTTAATCTATCACATCAATTAAATCCTACTTCCAAATTCACTCTGGTTTACTTTCAAATCTACTCAAATAAATAATAAAAAAATTTATATTCAAATACTCTCAAATCCCCTCGATCACTCTCCATCAAATCTAATATAATCTACGTGCATATCATGAACTTTACAAGTAGCATTTAAAACTTTACCAAGGCAATGCATGTACATATAGTAGTCTCGTAAGGAAAATCAATGAAAAGGGTTTAATTTAGATACCTTGAAGAATGGCTGGAAGATTAGAGGCGCATTGAACAGAATTATCAAACCCAAGCGCATTGGATAATAGTTTTGGAATACATGGACAATTTCACGTGACGTTTTGAACGATATATCCGACATCTTGATACCCTCTAAATCTACCAGCCAAACCACCTGTTCTTGGTGTGGAGGAAGGTTTAAAATGGCATTCTCCAAGCAGTGTACGAAATACTTAACCTGTCTCTCTGTTGATTTGGAGTTCTGCAGCACAGATTCAGACCACAAAATGAAATAAAAACAAGACTGTTATCGCTCTTAAAAGTTGTTCATAAAAATAGGATTCTAACTAACCACTTATCATAGTTCATAAACCCCTGACCTCAATTTCAAAGCTGAGAGTAAAAGAATCAGCAGCACACAGCACTGTTATGTAAATTCATAAAATTAAGTGTGTTTCCTACTAACAAAAGCGAAAAACCTATTCTCATTCTTCCGTTTCATTCCAGTAGCCAAGTATGATACTATGATTACAGTTTCAGGGCTGCTGATTAAACAAAACAAGATAGAGATTGAAATTGATCCTCAGAAGAAACCTTGCGTCTAGGTGTCATTACAATCACTGATCTCCCGTACTTGTCCTGATAATTGGGTCTATAAATCGACCCTGACTCTGCATCATCGGCAATCTCTTCCTGCATCAACAAAAATTCCATGTCGAAAATCATTTCAGAAAAGTGTCATACTCTAGATTTTTTTGAAAGAGAAGACATGCCAGCCATGATTTATCTAAACTTGATAAAAGAAAGTGAAGACAAGTAGTAATTAACTTACCCAGCGGATCTCTTCCGGTTTGTATTTTTTTCTCCATTTCAGACTTTGTTTCAACATTTGAGCTGCTTTCTTAACATTCGAATTGCGTGACATTAAATACCTTGAAATGGATGCATCAGAACAGTACACAGATTCCTTATCTGATAACTGCCCTATCAACCCTCTCACCTCAGTGATCTGAGAGAAAACAATTCATCAAGAGCTACATCCTTTACTCAAGACATTGTGTGTTGATATTCTCACACTCAATATGGGTAAAATAAACTTTGTTAATATACAAAGAACGAAAACTAGAATAACATATACCTTAGCCTGCTGTTCTTGTGAAACTACCAGTTCATCATGACCCGTGGAGGCAGTTTTTTTCTGATCCTCACTCATACTGTTCAGTACAGAGAGGCAAAAAATTAGCAATGAAGAGTTGAACACCACAATAATAAGTACCAATTTATCCAAGTAATAGATATTAACCTTCATTCCAAAGGGATGCAAAATCAACTCTAGGAATGTTTTGCTTTTGGTTTCTTCACTGAAATATGATAGCATTCCTTTTATAGCAACTTAGGTTAAGTAGTTTTATATATGAGCCTCGGTGGACGTTGGTGGTTGACGCACATTTAGTTACCTCAATTTTTACACAACTTCAATTCATTGGTTAGTCTTCTGTGGGGTTGAGGATAACAATTTTTCAAACTTTATTCGTACAATTTTTTTGCATTGGTCACTGTTATTCAATTCGTTTGGTTGTGTGGAGAGATACATGCAGAAAGTATTTTTATTTCAAATTCAGTAAAATTTTGATTGTTTAATAATAAATGTATATTAAATGTAGTTAATTTATTTTAATATATATTTATAAATTTCATAAAAAACTTTGAATTAGTGTTAATTTAATAACAATTCAACTAATAATAATCGTCTTTTAATTTAATATAATAATTCTTAGTTTTAATTTTTATTTAATTCATTTTATTCTGTTCATTAATTTATTATGTGTTTTTAAACAAAGAGATCGTTGAAACTCGTATAGTTACTAACTAGTCTTATTATATGTTTCTATAGATGTTCTTCTTCACTTTTTTAACTCTTAAAATGTATTCTGTAAAAAAAAAAACAAAATCATTAAATTAAGTCTTTTAGTCTTAACGCCTCTGAACTATTTACTTTTCCCTGATATTCAAAATTTCCGTTCGCTATATCATAAGGATTATCTCACCTCAACCCTAAGACCGATACCACACTCAGTTACACATGAGATACATTTACAAGAAGAAGCATATATACGGCTCATAGTTACACAAGTTACATAGTGTTCAATTTATGTTAATATTTTATTTTAACAAAATTTATTAATAAAACCTTGAACATTAAATAAAATAATTTTGGACGGATATAAATTTCTGTTATATAATTTTTCTATTAGAATATTTTTACTTTATATGTGTCTTTTTGAAGATGTCACAATGTCTTCCAATAATGTCTACTGGTGCAAATCAACCACCATAACTTGTTCATTAAAGTTAAAGCAACACTGGCAAAGTCAAGTTGAACACAAACTACATTTATTGTGCATCAACCAAATACTTTGGTGGTGGTTATATATACCAAGTCATAATATTAATGATAGAGTAATACATATATATATATATATATATATATATATATATATATATATATATATATATATATATATATATATATATATATATATATATATATATATAAACTTATTAATTCAATTGCTCAACTTCATTAATTATATATTATCTTAATGATAAATTTCATATAATTTAATTTTTTTTATAGATATGGTTATTTAATAATAAAAATTTACATATTTTTTAAATATTACATTGCTCGTCAAAAATAATTGAAATGATAAACATTTAAATAATTTTAAAATTATATGAAATCTTATATACAAAATCAAATTAATAAAAAGAATAAAAATTAACGTTTGAATGGATTAATTTATAATTTAGATAAATTTTACAAAATGATGTGAATGAATCTTTATATATATATATATATATAGATGGATAGATAGATAGATCAAATTATTATTTACATATCTTTATATAAGCAAAGTATTTTTTCTATAATTTTACTCATTTTGGAAAAATGATTTTCTTTTATCTTTCTTCTAATAAGATAGTTTTAGATAATTAATTAATGAATGATCTTTAAATTAAAAAAAATAAAATAAAACACAAACTTTAAAATTGTTTTCAAAGATGAAATTGTTAGTAAATTTGTTAGGAATATCACATCAACTAAACATAAAATTAATATTATAAAAATTAATTTATAATATATAAATAGATACAAATATCATTTTATAAATTATTTTATAAAATTGAATTAAATTTAAAATTCATTTATTAACAAAACACTTTACTGTAGTAGTAAAAGTATTCAGATAACTGAGTCACTAGAGATTTTCAATAAATACTTACCAGAAAAAAAAATAATTAAGTACATTTCAATATAGCTTTTTTAGACATTGTATGATGATTAATATTAATGTATACTATCTAAATAAAAATAAGTTTTTCAAAAGAAATATATTTATATTGTCTAAATAAAAAATAAGTTTATCTAAAAAAGACTTAATTATAAGATGAAAATTACACTCAACTATACACAATAAAGATTTTTCATCACATTTCTTCGTGTCAAAGTTTATATATAAAATATATTACTAAATATTAATAACTATTAATAAATAATTAATAAAACAATAAATCCAACAAATAACAATTTTTATTAAGATAGATTTTACACCATAACTACAATATTGTATTAAAAATTAAAATTAAAATTTAATTTAATTTTACAAAATCAGTTAGAAAAGGTAAAATTTATATTATATTATATATTTTTAGTTATTCAAACACTTTCAACAAATATACTTAAAATCAAAACATCTTAAAATGCATAAGAGAAGTAATATCCAATATATGAAAATTTTTTAATTTTATTTTTATTAAAAGTAGATAATTGTATGAGTATAAAATTAAAGAATTTCATAAAATAAAAACATTGAAGGATAATATAAAAAAATCCCTGGATCAACAAAAATCTCAGGAATTGTATGGGTAGATCTGACAACAATAAAAGGACGATGACGTAAGATATGTACACTTAACACTAAATTCATACCAAATTTCTGTTCTCGTAATCCTTTGTATGATCATTAACTTGAGCACGTATTTATTGGTAATTACATCAAAGCTTGGTTCCAAGAATTCCACGAATATCAGCTACTTGGGTGGACAAAAATTACACTTTTTGTAGACCAATGCAAAAACATAAATAAAAAAATAACGTGCATTTTAATTCCTAAAGATTAAATGAGAATTCTGAAAACTCAAGATGTAGAAATTAATATTAGCCTACAAAAAGTTTGACTTATTGTTAGAACTTTATATAAATGTTTACTGAAAATTCTACGTCATACTACACTGAATGGTGATGGTTTCTTTCTCAATATGGATTAATTTGTTTTTGAAATTATTTTTCTAGGTCGATTTTTTTTAAAAAATTCATTTAAAACCAAGCCATATCTTGTTGGCATGATTTCATTGTAAAAAAATCATCACTATTTTTTATAATTTCTGACTCGTGAAGCTGAAGTTGTCCGTGTAAACTGCTGAATTTATGGAGATGAACAAGAATCTCCATTAGGATTAAATGTAATTAATCATACATTAATTAAAGTCGTGAAAGGTTTGAACAACTTTTGTTTAAGCTAAACTCGTGTTTGAATTGAACCACTTCTTCCAAAAGTAAGCTTCTAAAGTCGTACAAGAACTATAAGATATCTTTCAAAAATATACTTCAATGATTTTGCAATTTCTACATAAATGAGTATATTGAGTTACACATAAGTCATACAATTATTTATACAATTATTTCACGACTCCTTTAAAATTATTAAAATACAAATTTATTAATATGAAATAAAATAAAATAAATTAATAAATATAAAAAATTAAAATAATTGAAGTTGTTTGCCACAAATATAATTATCATAACAAATTAATAATAAAAACTTTGTACTTAAGTTATACTATCTTAATTTTTCAATTTTTTATACCGTAAATTTATTTATTTTATTTTATACAAAAAAAAATTGTGTCCTAAGAGTAAGATTTTTATCCATGAATATTATGTTATTCTAATTTTTGTATAGGCTTAATATCACCTTTGACTTCAAATTTTATCTGACTTTGTTTTGATGACTCATTTTTTTTAGTGTTTGATATGGTCTTAATTTTGATAATTTATGCTTAATTTACTTTTTTTTATGACGTTATCTAAACCATTATTGATAGATGAATAATGTTTGTCACGTGTCACTTCATGATTTTTATATTTTTTTAATTTAAAAAAGTTCTTCACGTATTTTGTGTCTTATATTTAATTAGTCTTAATTTTTGTTAATTTTGTTCAATTCAATCCAAATTTTAAATTTTATAAGTTTTAAAATTAGATAAGAAATTGTTCACTATTTTTAAAATTAAAATCATACAATTATTTGACGACTCCTTTAAAATTATTAAAATACAAATTTATTAATATAAAATAAAATAAACTTATAATATAAAAAATTAAAACAATTGAAGTTGTTTGTCAGAAATATAACTTTATCATAATAAAATAATAATAAAATATTGTACTTAAGTTATACTATCTTAATTTTTTTCAAATTTTTATACAGTAAATTTTTTTTATTTTATTTTATATAAAAAAAATTGTGCCTTAAGAGTAGGATTTTTTTTTCCATGTATATTATGTTATTCTAAATTTTTTATAGGCTTAATATTAGGGATGGCAAAAAAATCCGCGCCCGCGGATATCTGCGGATAAAATCCGCAACGGATAGTTGGTACCCACGGATATTTACTATCCGCGGGTTACGGGTAGCGGGTTTTTTAATACCCGCTTATAAACGGGTCGGGTGCGGGTATTATACTATCCGTATCCACGGATATCCGCTACCCGCAAAAAATAAAAATAAAAATTTAATTTATATTTTATTAAGTTAAATTTAATTAAAATTAACATTAATTTATATTTTATAAAGTTAAATATAATTAAAATTAAATTTTAATTTATATTTAATTTAATATATATTATATTTTATATATTTTTTGTAATTTTATTTAAATTTTATTATAATATTTTATAAAAATATATTTTTTTAAATATTTATGGGATATCCACGGGTATCCACGGATATCCGCGGGTTTTAAAATATCCGCGGATATTTTTTAAGCGGATATCCGTGCGGGTAGCGGGTCGGGTAGCGGGTGGATTTTTTTTTGTCGGGTCGGGTTGCGGGTAGGCACTATCCGTGCCCGACCCGATCCGTTGCCATCCCTACTTAATATCACTTTTGATTTCTAATTTTGTAGACTTTGTTTTGTGAGTATTTTTTTTTCAGTGTTTGATATGGTTTTAATTTTGATAATTTGTTCAATTTATGTTTTTTATGAAGTCATCTAAATCATTAATGATATATGACCAATGTCTCTCACGTGTAATTTTATAATTTTTATTTTTTAATTTTTTCTTAATTTAAATATGTAAAAAATAAGTTCTTTACATGTAACGTGTCAATGTTTTATATTTAATTAGTCTTAATTTTTATTATTTTTGTTTAATTTAGTTACAACTTTTATTAATACTATTCAATTAAGTTATAATTTCATCCTCTCTAACTTCAGATTAAATTTAATTTTTATTAAATCCATATTTTTATTAAATATTTATTTTATTATTTTTAAATCAACTCTAACTATATTATTGAAATATAATTATTATATTTATGCTTGATTTTCTTTACATGTAAAAAACAGGGTCAAAGTTTGTTTAAAATTAATGAAAATTTCTTCTTCTAATTTTAAAAATAAAATATAATTTCCATTCTAATTTTAAAAATAATGAATATTATTCCTTATAATTTAAAAAAAAAACTTCTAATTTTAAAAATAATGAAGAATTTTCCTTCTAATTTTAAAAATAATTTTATAACTTTAAAAATAATGAAAAAAAACTCTTTTAATTCTAAAAATAGTGAATAATTTTTCATCTAATTTTAAAACTTATCAAATTTAAAATTGGGATTGATTTGAACAAAATTAACAAAAATTGTAACTAAATTTAACAAAAATAATGAAAATTGTGACTGAATTGAGTACAAGATATTAACACATGGAATTAACACTGACATGCAACATTGATACTAACTTGACACGTGACATTGTCACTAACTTGACATGTGACACTGATATTGCCACGTGACACAATATTGACTTTACACGTGGACAACTCTTTTAAAATTAAAAAAAATCTCAAAAAAATATTTATTTTATTTAATATTAGTAAAGAAATCATCAAGATCAATGCTAAAATGATCTAATATAAGTACGATTTTAGTTTTAAAAAAATTAAATATATGATTAATTATATTTAATTTTAATAAAAGTCATCTTTTATTTCTACGACTTCAATTATGTGAGCTACATAATTAAAAAATTATTAAGATAGTAACAATATCTGTAAAAGCAAATTAATCCATATCGGTAAAAGAAAAAGTTATTGTAATGGTCTTAATATTTATTTTACTTCATGTGTATACATTATTCTTGGTTTTTCCATGAGTACACGACAAGTTATACCTGAAATAAAAACTCATATGTATGACTCCTACAAGAGAACGATAATTCTGCAACTCATTGTTACCAATTCTTCTCTATTAGAGATTTAAGTGAGTCTAAGTCTCATTAAATAAAAATGAGAAAGTAGAGCACTATGTAAAAATGAAAGACTCATTGACTCATTGTCTTAAGGTTTTAAGTAAAGAGTGGTGTCAATCTTCTATATGATTGTGCTCATAATTATGTCTTCCGGGTGAATTCCTCCTCAATAGACTCAACATTCTTCATGTCAAACCTTCTCAACCGTGCTACTTCTCCTCATTATCTTCAATATCAGACCCCACCACCATCAGTATCATCCCCTGTCAAGAATTAAGAGTATTCAACATTCACCATACATACTTTTAGTGTAAGTTATATCCTTCACCACGAAAAAGTTTCCTTGTCCAATTTTATGATAGTTACATATACTTTCTTTTTTATAATATATGAAGACGGTGTAGTATTTTAATTATTTTTTTGAGTCTCAATCTCAACCACCTTTATGACATATTCCACCAATTTTCATGTGGATCCACCATCTTAATTTATACTATTAAAGTATCCTACTCTTAATTGGACCCACCCCACTAGTAATGTGGTGTCATAATTCTGGCCCTTGTATTTATAAGTCTGTTTACTTGCATGCATAAATCATCAGTGGTTGATAGTTGATCCAGAAAAACCATCCTTCATCATTCAATACTCTTTCAATTGGTTGCAAACAATTAGGATTTTCTTAAACAATGATTAATACATATGAATATTGTTTCGGTTTCAATTTAAATACATCTTACTTCGTTAATCTTTCGAGACATATTTTAAAACTAAAATTATGATAAGAGAATTTTTAATTTCAAAATGAACATTAAATCTATTAACCTTTTTACATGGCTTAAATATGACCAGAACACAGAAGATTAAAGTGTTATACAATTTATTATTGACTTGATCAACCACTCATTCTCATCTTATTACGTTATGTTACTAAACTTCAATGAAGCTCTATGACAGATTGAGTGATGAATGCCAAATGATTACGTGGAAAGTTCCACATCAAGATAAGGCCAATTCATAGTTTATAAGTGGATGTAAACCTCATCCTACAAGCCGATTTTGTGGGGTTGAGTTAGGTTTAAAGTCCACCTCTAACAGATTTTTCATTAGATTTATAGTGCAGATTTTTTTGACAAAATTGAGAGAACATAACTCTGTCTTGGGTTTGAGTCAAGCTATTTTTACTAGTTTTTAACAGGTTTAATGTCTCAATAGGTCCTTATTTTTGTCTAGAATCTCAAATAGGACCCTTTTTTTTGCGTCTCAATTGGATGCTTATTTTTGTAAAATTGAATCAAACAGGACCTTTTCGTCAAATTGATCAGACGACATTAAATATTGTGTGACCTTACATGCTGACAGTGTTGTTTTAACACACATGTCATTAAAAACGTGGGTAATTTCTATTATTTTAAATTTTGAATTAAAAAATTAAGTTACAGGGCAAAGTTGATAAAGTTGGAAATCCAATTACAGAAAGCCTCATACTTGCAATTGCGATGTGAAAATCCAATTGCGATGTGAAAATATGGAAATGAAATTGGGGAAATTTTGAGTTTTAGGCTCGTCAGTCATCCATCATCCATGTGAAGCCCTTGTATAAAATCTGTTTTCGAAACTAGGGTTTCTCACTCGTCTTCTGCTCTCTGAGCACGCCAATCTGTTCCTCAGATTCAACCCTTCGCATTGAGCCAATGGGAAAAGCCTTCGACATGGGAGCCGTTCCGTTCAACTCCGACGGCTGGGGACCACCGTAAACAGCGGCCGTTGACGGTAGCAGCAACCTTCCTCTCAACGTTCCCTTTGCCCCCTTCTCCCATTCTGACAAATTGGGCCGCATCGCCGACTGGACCAACAATTTCAACAACCCGACCCGCTTCAAGAACCCCGCAGATTCCGTCTTCGACTTCACCAACGATGACTCCTTCCCGGCCTCCGCTGACGACGACGAGACGACGACGCCTCATTCCGCCTCGTTGATGGCAAGCCTCCACCGCGCCCCAAATTCGGCCCTAAGTGGTGTTTCCAACAGCAGCGTCAGCTTTCGCAGCGTCGCGACGAGGCGTTTCCACCCCTGCTCATTCTGCAGACTCCAATCTGCTCCAGCAACCATAAGCATCTTCGTGTCAACTTCATCCCCAAATTTCACAGCCAAATGAAGACGAGTATTCCAATTTGACATATCTCGCCGGTCTATCAAAGTGGAAATGGCATCAGCCTTTTCTTCCTCCGCAATTTAAACCGCTTTGGTGTGAATCGCAATTGCAGAGAGAACGGGACTTTCTGTAAATGAATTTCCAACTTCGCCAACTTTGCCCTTCTGTAATTGAATTTTCATTCTTTTAAGTTAATTTTTTAATTTAAAATTTAAAATAATAGAATTCACCCACGTTTTTAATGACACGTGTGTTAAAATAACACTGTCAGCATGCCAGGTCACACAATACTTAACGCTGTCTGATCAATTTGACGAAAAGATCCTATTTAATTCAATTTTACAAAATTAAGGACCCAATTGAGATGTCAAAAAAAGAAAGGATCATATTTGAGATGCTTGAAGAAAAATAGGGATCACCTTTTTAATATTATTTGTTTGCTATACTTTTAAAATACTATGTTAATTTTTTTGATATATTTAAAACTTTATTTAATATATTTTAAAGACACAATAGAAAGAGTATAAAAAAGTTAATAGAAAATTTAAATTTGTTGAATTCAGAGTTTATAGTTAGCCCATAACGCGACCTCGCTTTACTATCCTTGTAATTTTGGTTTTCTTTTTGTTTCCTTTCATACCATTAATAGACAAAATTATATTACAAGTACATTGAGAATCTTTTGACAGATGGGAATAAATAGATATAAGTGATTCATGTAATATGATATTCATGTAACAAGAGAGATATTGAAACCGAGCATGCCAATTAAGTATTTATAATTTGAGGATTTTAAACAATACTTTTCCACAACTCTTTTTAACACCTCCAATTATATAAATGTGATAGTATTATGTTGAGAATAAATGTGACTCAAAGTATGACTATAGATAAAAATAACAAAATTAAACACTATACAATATAAAAGATTTTTTTGAAAATTGAAATGGCGTTGTTGTTATGATAGAGTTGTTATTATACTATTTATAGACTTTTTTTTCACGTAAGTTCGATTATATATGTATAATATGGAGTCCTACTCCCACATAAGACATGCAGTTGACACGACTTTTAATAAAAAATCAAAAATCTTATACATGTTGGACTATTACTGTCATTATGATAAAGGTATTGTTAAAACGATTTAAGCCTTTATCGATTATGATATCACTATTTTTTTATGTAGGGGTTTATTAGATTTGGTTATTTATGTGAGACATTGAGTCTTATTCCATATAAGACATTTGATTATACTTTTAATTTAAAATCTAAATGTTTTGTGAGTTGAAATATTATTATGATTATAGTGGGTTGCTGTTATAGCAATTTAAACAATCATCATAACAAACTATCAACTTTAATATCATTTATAGAATTTTTTTCATATAAAAAAATTTATTGAATTCGATTATATATATATATATATATATATATATATATATATATATATATATATATATATATATATATATATATATGATATTGAATCTTATCACATACTATATTGACATGGCTTTTAATAAAAAAATCTTCAAATAATATATTTATGAAATTTTCATTTTATATAAAATTTAATTTTGTAAGTTTTACTCAATATAAAACTTTGAGTCAAAATTATTTTTAATATGTTCAATGGTTAAACAAACTAAACAAAAAAAATGTGATTTTTCTTCAAATAAATTATGAAAAAAGTATTTCTAAACAATTACAAACTTTCCGAATTTACCCGGTATTAAAATGTATTTGCACTGCAGAATATAAAAAGGAGTGGTTTAGTCCTGTTCTTAATTTAAAATAATACTTTTGACAACTGAAATAATCATTTAACAACTGTATTACAATAACATAAATACTTAACTAATGAATTAAATGGAAGTTATCGTCCTCCTCGTTCAAAACAGTTTTTTGCGAATCACATGTCTGAATTACTGTATAAGGGTTGACGCTCAATATATTTATTAATTACAGGTGTTGTTGTTATGAACGTGACAGTACACCACATGACTCGAAAAAGTAGTGAATAGGCTGATCTAAATGTACTGAAGATCTACTAGACATCTGGTACAAAATGTACATCCCATTAAAAACTGCAGTTACTTTCGAACCAAAATCCAATATTATTCATATGATTTTATTAGACTTGTATTCATAAATTTTTTTTCTGATTTGTTTTCCTAAAATCGAAATCGGTTTCTAAAGTAATGATCGTTTTATTTAGGATAAATTAGTTTTATATGGTTGATGGATAATCTTTAACATGTTTTTTTTAATATTTACATGTTAGAGTATATATTGGGTTAGATATATTTTTATTTCTTTAAGTAATTTTTTTTTTAAATTTTGGTTCAATTTCTTTTTGAAATTTTATAAATACGTAGATTTAGTTTTTTTAGTTTATAAAAAAAGTATTGGAGTTATTTATATTATTTGAAATATTTTTTTTAATTTTAATTGATAAACATATTTAAAATCTTAAATAAATTTAACAAAATTTAATTAGAAGAACTAAATTGACTCAATTATAAAAATTATGAAAGACTAATTAATCCAAAGTTCCAAATAAGAATTTATTCCAATTTTTATCTTAAATTAAGAATAAAAACGTATTTAACTCGCATAAATAATATGAGTAACAAAATAAACTTTAATTATATATTATGAAGTGAGTTTATTATTAACTTGTTATTAAAAAATTGATTTATAAAGTAAATTTTTTTAAAATTGACATTGTAATAAAAATCCTTTAAAATGGAGACATTTATATTTTAGGCATAAGAATAAGAAATTCAAGGTGATATAATATTGACTTCATAATAAGAAACACAGTATATATAAACTTTGACGTTATACTAAAAGATGAGTTTCAACTTAATTTATCCTTAAAAAGATTTAATTTATAAAATACAAATAATTTAATTTATATATTATAAATTGATATTATATTTAGTTAACGTAAAATTGAACGTATGTCCATTACAATTAAATATGGACATTTCATGTGTTTGTTGACTTTATGGATGGTTTGATAGTTAGACGAGAATTAACAAACTTTGCAAAACAGACTATAGACTATGAAAGCATATTATAATATAAAGTGAATTTAAATCTAATAAATTTTAACTAAAATAATTTTGTAAAGTAAAGATTATTTCTAATTATATTATGTGAGATAGAATATGTAAATGAAATCAAACTAATAGCAGGTAAATTTGAGAAGTAAATATCTAGCAGATCAATTTGACACGTTCTCGTTCCTCTTTACTTCATTAAGTTTTAAGAAAAGAAAAAAATCAATTGATCCTATAGTCTTGTTCTCCTTGAAATTTTATGAAAAAACTCGCATAAGAATTAATTTTTATTTATTTATTAAATAATAATATGATTATAATTAGAGGAGTGTTTTCAAGACATCTATAAACATATTTTATATTTTTAATTGAAATAAGACGTCTATAATTATTAATGTGATTTTCAATAACTAGAACTAATACGAAATATTAAGAAGAATAGATTAAAATGTGAAGTGAACCCCCAATGTCAACAAAAAGAAGTGTTCCACAAAGTATCTTAAAAGAAAATATCTTAACGAGTTACGCATTGAAAATACAGTTCCAAAGTAAACCTTGTGAGGAATATTTTTGTGAAAGTGCTTGTTTTGTAAAAGGTTGGAGCTGGCAAAATGGGCCCATACTGTACGCATCCTTGTAAATTATTACTTCCTGCACCCATATTTTTTCTTCCTGCATCCTATAATTGTCAGAATATCAAACTTGTTCCTGTGATAGAAGTTATGAGTGGGAGCGTATTGAGTGTTATTATTGTTGTTTGTTGGAGGTGATTGTGGATGTTTGAATTTCAAAGTTTTTGAATTGTATGATTAATAAAAAATTGTATTTCAAAACTTATAATTTCAAATACACATTTTTAATTTACATTTTAAATTATATATATGGATTTGAAAATATTTTTTGAAATACATTTGTAATGAATATTTTGAAAATACCATGGATGGATCCACGAATCAAATCAAATTATAGTACATTACTTTGTCTCATGATCCCAAACTGTTCAGAAACATGTCAGCTTGTGACAGTTGAAGAAAAAATCTGTAGCAGGGAACAGTAGTTGATACACTTACATTTACTTAACATGATTTTTGTAACGAAAAGGTGAAAACTAATGTGTTAAAATGAGTGTAAAAGTATCTGAAAGTAACTTTTTTTCATATGTAGCATCAAACAATTATGTCTATGGGGTGCTCTTGATCATCCACAAGCAACACCTGAGACCCTTCTTCAATAATCATTGCACCAGCTTCATTTGCTCTACTAAGATGTTCGCAAGGACTTACGGCAAATCCAACATGAGCCATTTCCCCTGCATCAAGCATCACGCTCTGGAAACCAACCAACTGTTTCAGAGGGTTTCCACTTTTCTGGATTTTAGGCCTCATAAACAGCAACACAGGATGCTTCCCCACCATGCTTCCATGATTTTGAACTCTCACAGTGACCGAGAGTGACATGCTTTGGCAGGTTTGTTCTCCCAACTCCGAAACAAGTTTGTACCTTACGGTTTCTGAATTTTCAACCGTGAAATGAGTGGATGATTGGTTCAAGTGAAGCTTGTCATGTGTAACAGAAACAAACTCATAGGAATACTTCGAGTAGCTCAGTCCATAGCCAAACTCATACACTTTTGGACCTTTGTAAAATCGGTAAGTTCTCCCAGGATAGCCCGTAGAAGGATCGGCTCTCATTCTCATGTCTGTCATGGGTACTTTGATGTAATCTTTTGGGTACCAAGTAACTGGAAGTCTTCCTCCTACATAGTATTCATGACAGGCAGCAGCGCACACCATTTCGGTAATAACAGAGTATAGTTAAAACACGAGTAAAGTGAATGATATTTTGATTAAAAGTTTTGTAGAGTCAGAAACTAATAAAAGTTAAAGGGGACATTGAATTGATAAAATAGCAAAGAAATCACCTGGGTTGTGGTCGCCAAAGATAATCTGTGCAAGTGCAATGCCTCCAAGTTCTCCGGGATAACCAGCCCAGAGGATGCCTCCAATTTTGTGGTTATACTTGGCTGAACTGATATCTACAGGCCCTCCACACAGCAGCACCAAAATAACTGGTTTTTTAGAAGCTTCGGCAACGCTGTTGATGAGTTCAAGTTGCTTGCCCGGCAAGTCTAGATGAATGCGATCACGTTCTTCCCTCTCTTCACTTTGATCCAATCCCATAACCAGCACCACATAATCCACTTTTTTTGCAACTTCTACTGCCTGCTCGATTTTAGCCGAAGAACACTTTGGTCCACCATCACACCCAGGATGATAAACGGCGTTCTTAACGTAGTGCTGAAAGCCTTGCAATATTGTGACAAATTTACAAGGAGGACCAGCATAGTTTCCAAGAAGAGTTAGTGGAGAAGCATTGGCATTGGGTCCTATCACTGCTAGGGAAATACTGGGGCTTGTTATTGGAAGTGGTAGAAGTGTGGGAGAGTTTTTTAAGAGGACAATGCCATTTCTTGCAGCTTCAAGAGCAAGATATTGGTGCTCTTTGGAACACACATGATTCGGACCAATCATACCAAATGGGAGACTGCTTGGATTTCCACCAAACAGGCCTAACCTCATTCTAATAGAAAACAGGTTGTGAAGGGCACGGTCTATTTCAGACATGGATACTTTTTTCTGCAACACTGCCGATTCAGCATGATCCGTCAGATAACTTCCACATTCCACATCCATCCCTGCAAAGTTTAAAAACATATTCACTGCGATGCATCTGAAAAAATTGTTTGAGATAAAAAAATGTCTCCATTCTGGTATAAGATAGTTTAATATTATTTTGAGACTTAAAACAAATCTAGTTTATGACTAACTTCTGATTGTTATTGAGATAATAATATTACTCCAACTATATCCTCATTCAGTGATATCATAATTATTAGTCTAGAAAACATGAATTAAACAAATATTAATTTAAAAGTTTAAACAATTTCAATGTAATTTGACGGAAAACATAGCTCCTATAACAATGGTCAATGTAATTTTTTCAGTAAGCACCATTTCTCTTTTAAAAAATTCTTGTTGTTTTCGTGAAAAAGAATTTCGTGTTTTTTAACATTTTCCTAATATATCATCCCAACCATTTTTAAAATCCACAACGCACTATTTTTTTCTATTTAAAAAAATCTCAAATTAGTCACTTTGGATTATATTTTTTTTCCTTTATAAACAAACGTGTGCTCTTTCTCTCTAAATTGTAGCTACCAATACTTTTATAATTTAAAACACTTTTTTGTTTCCAATGTGTTTTTAAAACTTTAAATGTATTAACTAAACATATTTTATTTATAATTTTAAATATTTTTTAAAATTGTATTTCATAAATTTCACTTAAATTTTAAAATACACATGCATAAGTTTGCCACCATAAATATTGGATAATGATATTTTGACAACAATTTTTTTTTATAATATTTTAACATCATTTATATATCATTCTGTGATTAGTCTATAATTACTTCATAATTAATAATAATAAGTATAAATACCAAGATAAAATATTGTTAAAAAATGTGGTGAATATCTTATCTTATATTAGCAAGCCTGCGTGGAAAGTAGAAAGAAAGTCTTCTTGTGGGGGCTCACATGTCGGAAAATAATTAACAATAATTTGTATTATTGATATGCATGTTAATGGTATTATTGATAGAAGAAGGGAAAATACAAAAATGGGAACCTTAGAAACCTAAAATGTTAAACGATTACTTAAAATATACAGAAAGGTAACATAGGAAATACTAGTAAACATATTATGGTACCGAGTATAACTGGGCCAAGGCATCGATTTTGTCATTAATATGGTTGAGAATGAATAGCATCGTAAAGCCATGTTACTGTAAACCGACAGAAGAAAGGTGATAAAGGTCTCTACGTATACATGCGATTTAGGTAATCACCCTTTAAGCTATTTTGTGGTTTTAATTAGCGACCAAGATTTAACAGTGCCATTAGCGACGAAGAGAGAGACATACCAGCACGAAGAACATCAGCTACAGCTTCCTCCGCTGATTTCGTAAACCCTTGCTGGTCATGTATGATCCCGACTGCTCCACAATCCGACGTAATATAGCCACGGAAATGCCATTTTTTTCTGACCGTTTTGGTTAACAGGTTGAAATCCGCACAGCTTGGAACTCCGTTCACGCGGTTGTAAGCACACATTATCCCACTGGCCCCTCCTTGCTGTACGCAACTCTGAAACGGTGGCTGGTACGTGTCCGCTAAATCTTGCAAACTCACCTGAAACAGATCTTATCCAAGAGTTCAGAAGAAAGAGAAAAAGGTAATTGAGTGGTGTGTGGAGTGAAGTGGTTACTTACGCGAGCATCGAAGAGAAAGCGATCGACGCCCTTCCAATTGTCCAGATCGTAAGCGGTGAAGTGTTTGCAACAGGCGGAGGCTTGAAGGTGGCCCCTCAACTTGCCGCCGTGGAAGGAATCTCCTTGGAGGCCTCTGACGTAGGAAACTGCGTAGCGAGAAGTGAGGAGAGGGTCTTCGCCGGGTGTCTCTTGCCCTCTGCCCCATCGCGGGTCCCTGAAGATGTTGATATTGGGAGCCCAGAAGGTGAGGCCCTGGGCCTGGGCTGCATTATAGATTGCGCGGGCTTCGATCCCAATGGCGCGTCCGATTCGGTACCAGAGGAGGGAGTCGAAGGTGGCTGCACTGAGGATGACCTGAGGGAAGCTGGTGGCGGAAGAGATGGAGGCATTGAAGTGGATGCCGGGGCCGACGTTTCCTACGCCGTGGAGGGCCTCGCTCCACCACTGGTAGGCGGGAATGCCGAGGCGGGGAATGGAAGGAGCAGTGTTGACGAGTTGGGAGAGTTTCTCTTGAAGTGTGAGTCTGGAGAGAAGGTCTTTGGTTCGTTGAGGGATGGGGAGTTTGGGGTTGCAGAATGGGTAGGATTTGGAGGCAGGATTGGACCAATCGCAAGCGAATGGTGGGTTAGATGAGTGAGCAGTGTGAAGAGTCAGGAAAATGATGGCTGCAAAAGTGAATCTGATGTCCATTGCTACACTCCCATTTCTCAATTATTGTTCCCTCCCACCATTTTATATCCCATCTTTTTCACCTCACATTGCCTCTATTACTCAAGACACAAACAAAAAAGGGCAAGTGGCTACAGCTCACGCAAAAGGAGAGGAAGAAATACAAAGGTTAATACTGCAGGGGTGGAGATTCAAACTACATGAACTTTCAAGCGTTGATATATAATGCCATTGATATGAATAACTAACAAAATGTACTCAAGCATTGTACTTATCAATATAGCCCATATTACCTAGTAGATAAAAGGTGTACATAAAGAAAATTTGTATAGGTCAAATTGCTCATAAAAGCTTTATAAATTAAGGCTATCTCTAAAAATAATTCTTTAAAAATTAAAAAAGAGAGAGAAAAGATAATGACTTATAAAAACCTTTACGTACATACAAAATATTTATTGAATGAAATGTATACTTAGTATGGATAGTCAAATTTAATTAGTTAAGATGAGACTATATCAAGTTTATAAAATCGAATCAGTTAAGTTGAATCAAATTCAAATAAGGTAAAAGACAAATTATGTTTGAATCAATTTGAGGTTGAACTATAGTATAAGTTAATGAATTAAATCTTATTCAAATTAAGTCAAATTGTGTTAAGACAAATTTCGATTCAGAACATACTTGAATCAATTAAGTATTTAAAATTAATATAATTTTTAAAATATTTTAAATTATTTAGACCCTTGTTCTAAGTATTTTTAAAAATAAAAAATCAGAGTTAACTCTCATTAGATTTAATATGATAAAAAATTTATTTATCAAAAAAAATGTAAAATTTGACATGATAATTATTAATTTTTAAAATTATAATTACTAACTATGTTCAAGACTTAAAATTATTATAAAAAATTATATAAAATAGGTAAAGATGTAGATAAAAAAATGGTTAAAAAAAAATACTAGAATGGATCAAATTTCAGTCCATAAGTGTAGAGATGTTAACATAAAAAACAGGGGTGTTTCACCTTGCACCTCTGAGCCTGCACCTCCAATTTTCTAAAATACCACTACACCTCATTTTTCATTTATTAAGAAACTCTACACCCGTTCCTATATTAGTTATTTAATTATTTTATTTATTTATAATTATTTTTAAATTTATGTATCAAATTGCATGAAATTATAATTTAATTAGAATACTTTTAAATGTTAAAAAATTGTTTTTATGAATTTATTAGATTTAATAAAAATATTTTGAAAAAATAAAATTTTAAATATATATCGGATATGAAAATCTGAGTAGAGTTATCGAATGTTGATATACGATAAACGAAGAAATTGTTTCATAAAAATTTAATTATATTATTTATTTAATTATTTATTAGTTTATAATTATATTTAAAATTATATATTAATTTTTATGAATTTATAATTTAATTAAAAAGAATTTAATTGTTAAAAAATAACTTTTATAAATTTTTTAGATTTAAAATAAATATTTAAAAAAATAAAATTGTAAAAATATATATCGGTTGGCAAAATCGGATGTGAATATCAATAGTTGAATGATCGGATATCTAGATGCGATATGTTTAAGTACTCTGCTTTTTAAGTTGCTTTATTAATTTTGCACTTTTTTACATGTTGCTTTATTAATGTGCTGCATGTTTTTTTTTACATGTTAGCTTTATTAATATTTTTTAACAATAGGTTTTTTTTATTAAAAAACTAAATAATGATAACTTAAATTTTATAATTATTAAATGGGTTAAATATGTTTTTAGTCCCTAAATTATTGGTCGTTTCTGGTTTTCGTCCCTGTTTCAAAGTAAGGTACAATTTGGTCTTTATTCCTTTCGAAACGTTCGTTTTAGTCCTCGAAAACTAAACACTATTTAAAAATTTGGTCCTCATTTAGCAACAAATGAGGACTAAAACCAAAATTCCGAGGATTAAAACGAACGTTTCGAAAAGAATGAGGATCAAATTGTACCTTACTTTGAAAGAGGGACGAAAACTAGAAACGACCAATAGTTTAGGGACTAAAAACATATTTAACCCTTATTAAATTTTGTTAATATAAATAATACATTTTAAATGTTTTAGTATTATTATTTTGCTGTTTTTTTTTTAAAGTTGATCACATTATTAATAAATTTATAAATGAATAATTTACGAGAATGGAGAAATACTATGGCTGCACGAAATAAACGAGAAGCAGTGGTGTGTGCTATGAAAACCCACACCAAAACCCACTTCAACCTCTAAAGGAAGAGCTTCCTGTGTGTGCCTGCAACGAACCAACCAAAGGAGAGGAAGCTAAAATAGATAATGAAAAAATTGAGATCAATAAATGCACACTGACAAATATGTTTCTAAAAGAAGAATCTTTGACCAAAATTTTACTTTTTTTTAAATAATTAAAGATTTTTAAATAAGGGTAATATGAGTATGCTTGAAAAAATTGGAGGTGTAAGGGTTGTTATTTTGAGTGGATTTGAGCGAATGGATTTGAAGGGATCTGATAGGATTTGAAGATAATATTTTTTGTCGTGTTTTTGAGCGAATTTGGAAGTAAATGAAAGTGAATTTGAAAATATTTTTTTTTAATTTGTCACGTCAATACAATTCTATACAAATTCTCACAAATTTTATTTTCAAATTCACTCTTATTTACCTTCAAATTGGCTCAAAAAAATGACAAAAAAAATTATCTTCAAATCCTCTCAAATTCTCTCAAATCTACTCCCTCAAATTCACTCAAAAGAACAAGACCTAAAATTAATATTTATATAATTTTATATTTTTGTTAAAAATATTTAATAAAAATATCAATTTTAATAAAAATATTGTTATATATTTATTAATAAATTAAATTTTGTTTGAATTTGAGAAAGACAAAACTGTTTTATTTTAAAAAATTAAGAATAAATTGAAACAAAATAAAAATACAAAGATCAAATTGAAATAAAATAAAAATACTGACAAATGTCATCTTTTTAATATTGTTAGTATGAAACTTACAATAATGACCTAATTATTTTAAAATTTCAAAAATAAAAATCCAATTGAGAAAAAAAATAAAAATCCTATTTAAAAAAAAGTCACAAGTAGAAACTATCTAAATAATTAAACACTTTAAAAAATAGGAAAACAAATGTTTTCAAAATAAGAAATAAATAATAATAATAATAATAATAAGTAAAAAATAATAATAAAATAAGAAGAGGGTTACTCCCTACACCACCCCACTTTGCTTCCTGTACCACCACATTTTTTTAAAATTCCAAAACTATCCTTTATATTTTAAAATATCCTACACCCCCACCTCTTTTCTTCAACGGATGTCAACATCCGTTGAAAAAAAATTCTTCCACGAACGTGCCACATCCGTTAACGGATGTGACGACATGCGTTGCCTTTTTTTGTTTTTTAGTTTTTAGTTTTTTTATTTTTTTGTTTTAAATTAATATATAAATATTATTTAATTATTTTAAAATTATTACTTAATTATTTGTCAGAATGAAAAAAAAAAACACTGGATTGGACTAAGTTCAGTCCATATAACTAAGCGCATATAGTTGTGAACAAAATAACTAGTTCAAAAAGAAACACCGAAGTGGCTCAATCCCATATCCCATTGTTTACTCTTTCTTATTTGAGAGTTGCTCCCTCCACCACCATCAACCGCTCCCTGCACCTTCCCATATCTTATTTGCCCTTCTATAAAACGGATGTCAACATCTGTTTCACCTTCAACGGATGTTGACATCCGTAACATCCATTTACATGTTTTATATCTTAGTTTATTATTTTTATTTAAAAAAAAAAACTTCAACAGCGGATGTGACACATTCGTTTAGTAGATTTTTAAAAAGTTTTTTATTTATTATTTAAATAATAATATATAAATAAAATAATAATTATTATTTTATTAAATAAAATAAAACTAATTTATAAATAATTAAATAATAATTTTTAAAAAATTAAATAGTATTTATATATTAATTTAAAATATAAAAAATTAAAAAACTAAAAACTAAAATACAAAAAAAGGCAACGGATGTGGCACATCCGTTTTAATATATTTATAAAAAAAATTAATTATAATTTAAATAATAATACATAAATTAAAATTAATAATAATTATTTTATTAAATAAAATAAAATTAATTTATAAATAATTAATTAATAATTTTAAAATAATTAAATTATATTTATATATTAATTTAAAACAAAAAAAATAAAAAAACTAAACTAAAAAACAAAAAAAGCAACGTCGCCACATCCGTTAACGGATGTGGCACATCCATGTGGCACATCCGTTTTAATATATGTATAATAAATTTTTTAATTATTATTTAAATAATAATACATAAATTAAAATTAATAATAATTATTTTATTAAATAAAATAAAATTAATTTATAAATAATTAAGTAATAATTTTAAAATAATTAAATAATATTTATATATTAATTTAAAACAAACAAATAAAAAAACTAAAAACTAAAAAACAAAAAAAGGCAACGCATGTCGTCACATCCGTTAACGGATGTGGCACGTTCGTGGAAGAATTTTTTTTCAACGGATGTTGACATCCGTTGAAGAAAAGAGGTGGGGGTGTAGGATATTTTAAAATATAAAGGATAGTTTTGGAATTTTAAAAAAATGTGGTGGTACAGGAAGCAAAGTGGGGTGGTGTATGGAGTAACCCTCTTCTTATTTTATTATTATTTTTTACTTATTATTATTATTATTATTTATTTCTTATTTTGAAAACATTTGTTTTCCTATTTTTTAAAGTGTTTAATTATTTAGATAGTTTCTACTTGTGACTTTTTTTTAAATAGGATTTTTATTTTTTTTTTTCAATTGGATTTTTATTTTTGAAAATTTAAAATAATTAGGTCATTATTGTAAGTTTCATACTAACACTATTAAAAAGATGACATTTGTCAGTATTTTTATTTTATTTCAATTTGATCTTTGTATTTTTATTTTGTTTCAATTTATTCTTAATTTTTTAAAATAAAACAGTTTTGTCTTTCTCAAATTCACACAAAATTTAATTTATTAATAAATATATAACAATATTTTTATTAAAATTGATATTTTTATTAAATATTTTTAACAAAAATATAAAATTATATAAATATTAATTTATGTTTTTTAAATATACTTATAAGAGTTTAAAAAAAATAATGACGCAAAATTTCACTTTTTTAAGAAAAATTCTATGAAAATCCTAATTAATGTGGAATTTGTAAAGAAATGACTAATACTATTGTGTTTTATGATAAAATTTACATAAATGTGCAATAGTTTACTTTATTAAGTACTGTTTTAATTGAATTTTAGTTAGGAAATTTAAATACTAAAATTTGAATGTTTATGTTTTTAAATTGTTGATATATGAAATATAGTTTTGTCTTAAAAATTAAAGGGTTAAATATGTTTTTAGTTCCTAAACTATTGGTCGTTTCTGGTTTTCGTCCCTATTTCAAAGTAAGGTACAATTTGGTCCTCATTCTTTTCGAAACGTTCGTTTTAGTCCTCGGAACTTTGGTTTTAGTCCTCATTTTGTTGCTAAATGAGGACCAACTTTTTAAACGGTGTTAGTTTTCGAGGACTAAAACGAACGTTTTCGAAAAGAATGAGGACCAAATTGTACCTTACTTTGAAAGAGGGACGAAAACCATAAACGACCAATAGTTTAGGGACTAAAAACATATTTAACTCAAAATTAAATGATTAAAAGATTAATTAAATATAGTTTTTTTATCAATTTTAGAAAATTTAAAATAAAATAATGGTATGTACATTTTCCAAATTCTTATTTTTAAATTTGTTTTTGTTAAGTAAATTTTTGGTAAGTATGTATTCCAAATCTTAATGTTAACTTCATAAACCTTTTATGAATTGTTGAGGAAGTATAGTGACTATTTTATTATAGATTAACTTCACAAAAATATTTACTATTGAAATGTTAGTTTTTATAGTATCTTCATTTGATTATTTAGGTTAAATGATTTTATTTTTTGTTTAATTTTGTAGAAATTTTTTAAATGAGTTTATTTATTTTTATTTGTCTTAATTTAGTTTTTTTTTTAACTTTAATACAATTAAGTTATTTTCTTTAATACTACAAAAAAATGTATTTTATGTTAGTTCCTAATTTTTTATTATTTTAATAGAAATAATATCAATTGTATAAAAGAATTTGTAAAAATTTATATATAAATTAAATTTTTGTTTGGATTTGAAAAAAAAAATAGAATAATTTAAAAAAAATAGGAATAAATTGAAATAAAATAAAAATATAGAATTAAATTAAGACAAAATAAAAATATAAGAAATGAAGACAAATGTAATGATAACTAAGTATCAATTGACAATTTTCTTTAGAAATGTAAAAATAAAAATAAAAATAATTAAAAAATTATTTTAAAAAAACCATGAATTGATACTCTTTTAAAAGTTAATAATAAAAATTTAATTGTTTTAATTTTTAACTGTATTAATACGAAATTACCGATAAAAACTTAAATTTTTAAAAAGTAAGGAGCGAATTAAAAAAACAGTAAGGTAATTATATGAATAAATTCATCAGCAGTATCTGAAATGATTAAACAAAGGTTCAAACCTTACTGCCTCGTTACCACTGTCAGCCTCCACCGTGCCTCTTAGCCGGCGAATTCTCCGTCCACATTGTCGCCGGAGACCGCTCCCTGCACCGCGCACTCAATCCGTCAAACGAATTATCACCGGACGCCGTGGCCACCAGACGCGGTTCATCTTCTCCGCAACCTCAACCTCGACGAAGGAGTCGCGCAAAACGCCATTGTCTCCAAGTTTCCGAGTCGTCGTCCTTATCGTCACCGAATCCTGCCCAGTTGGCTTCAATCACCACCGCTTCACTTCTCTCATGCGAATCAGGTTTGGTATTAGTTGGAATCAACTTTAAACTCTGAAGGGATGTTATCTTATTCTGTAAGATTAATATAGGATATTGTTGTTTGAAATTCTGAATTAGCTTGTGAATTTTCTTGAAACTGGGCTGCAGAACTAAAATGCTTGGTTGTCTGAATATGGTATGCTAAGAAGTGTTATTATGGATGAACGTGCATGTGTTAAAGTAAACTAAGTAATAAGGATGGTATGACTGATATATGTGCGATTGAATTACTTTAGTTTGTATAAATTGTGAAACCTGAGATTACTATCAGTAGTATAATTTTCAATCTGTTTTGATATGGGGATAAATGAGTTAAAGCTTAACAGTAAGTGATAGATGCTGGTTTTTGATGTTCAGAATTGTGAATAATGGGGTATTGGATTTGAAGTAAATTTTGATGTATATTTATTGAAGTAAATAAAGTCGTGTGTGATGACGAGTGTTTATGGAATATAGTGGTTAAAGTGCTATGCTTAGATGTTGTAAGGTATGTTCTGGAAATTTGGGTTACGGGAGAGTGTAGTGCATGTTTAAAGATGTTGGTTTTCTCCATAATAGTGTAAGTGTGAGCATTAACTCTGATGTGGAATGTTTTCTTTAATTTGGTGTTGTTAGTGACTGTTTCAAGGTGTTTTGAAAAGTGCATACAAAATGTCCAAAATGTAGTTGAATGTTTGCAGTAATCATAAGTGCATTATAGTAGTAAGCTGTTGCAGTATGTTAGAGCTGAGCGTCACTTTATACCGCTGGGCGGTGGGCCGTTGGGCGTTGGAAAGGTCTCGCTCTCGCTGAGCGAGACCTGGGTGTTTTAGCTTCCTCTTTTCATGCATTGTTTGCTGTGGTTAATATATTTATGAACGGTTGTTAGTTGCTTGGGTTTGTACGTATGAGTATGATGTGAACATGTGAACGTGGTTCTAATTTGGTGTATCTTCTTTAAAAGGTCTTGTAACATTAAAGATACTTGTTGTATGAAGGATTATGGCTATGTGCATGATATTTGTGAACGGTGAATGTTGTAACTCAGACTATTGGTGATAGTTGATGTGTTAAATGAATGTTTGGTTGATGTGATATTAAACCTCATAGTTTAGCCAATAAAAGTGAATTGGCTACATTAAAGTGTCGATAGTGAGAGGTGAGATAAATAGAGAGTTGTTCTTGATGTGTTCAAGAATAAAAAGTGGTCTAGGATGAGTTTCTCTTTATATAAGGGTCTATTTCTCCTGTGTGTTGAGAAGGAGCACTCTTCAGATTATGTGAGGTAGTAAGAGTGAGTTTGAGTATCGTACTCTCTAGTCTCTCTAGTCTGCGTGATCGTTAACGAGAGGAAAGTTGTTGGCTCTTTAAGAGGAACAAGTTCTTACCTGTGCGTATAGGACTACTCAACCGCCTTGTAGGAATCACTACAAGAAATATGGCTATTACATACGGATTATAATCCGTATATAATATATATATTACATACGGATATTATATACGGATTTTAAAAAAAAAATTATATACGAATATTATATACGGATTTTTACATACGACAAATCCGTATATAAAAGTCGTATATAACGTTGGCGCGTGATGGTGGGAAAGTTATCCAAGGATAGATCCATATATAGCTCCAATTATTTGTACTTAAATATGTCCACGTTTTAGCTACCAATGTTACATTACATACGAACTGGGAAAATAATTTACTTAAAAAAATTCTGATTAAAATGAAGCCAACCTGAAGAACCTCAAAGCCTATTCTTCTCAAAACCCTCTAGCTTTTCTCTCTCCCTCGAACCCTATTCTTCTCAAAACCCTCGATCTTCTCTCTATCCCTCGAACCCTATTTGATCTCTCTCTCAAACCCTCGCGATTTCACATCTCTTTCTGAAGCCCTCTTTGCTCTCATTGTCCCTCTCTCAAGCCCTATTCGCCTCGCTGTCCCTCTCCCGAGCCCTCTTCACTGTCGCTGTCCCTCTCTCGAACCCTTGCTTCTTCCCCCTTTCTCTCTCGAACTGTCGTCGCATAATAACGCAGCAATGTCGTTGTCCTTCGTTGATGAAGCAATCACCTTCATCGTTCGTTTCGGAGTCGTAGTTCGACGCTGAGAGAGTACCTTCATCCACCCTAGGTTCGTGATAATACTCCAGGAGCGGGAAGGGTTCGGAGAGGAGTGAAAAATAGGAAGATTGTTCGGTGAGAAATGCGATTTAGGTCGCGTGTTCGGTGGAAAAGGAAGATTCAACGGCTGAATCGGTGAAATGGTGCAAAATTGAGGATGTAATCGATGGATTCGATGGAGAAGGCTATAGTGATTTATCAGAAAATATTCCAGAATTTATGTTCTTTCTCTTCTCTTCGACATTTATGTAAATGTTTTTGTGCAGGTTCAAGAAGTGTACGAAATTTCAGCTGAGTATGAAGAAAAGCGTGACCCTAAGAAACTGGATATTTGCACTTTTAAGGAAAAGAAAATGATGTTTGTACTGGATAACTGTTACTATTAGTTAACGTGATTGCAATGAATAGTGGTCATAAATCCATGATCTTGTAGATACAATTGAAGTCATTAGCAGAAGAAATGCAAGCAATCATCAGGGGATTAGAAAAGGTTAAAGAGGAGCTGACTGCATCAGAAAACGATGGCCCAGTGACTGAAGTTTTTCGTAAGGTGATTAGTATTCTTGATTCTTCATTATATCATTTGAAGTACACAAAGTATTTCCAAAATAAGTGTGTAAAGGTCTCTCTAGGCTATACAATAATGAAGTTATTTTTATAAGGAAGACTCTCACTAAAGAGGATAATACAATCCCACCTTGTGTCTTGTGTGTTTTTGCTTCTTTTTACTGATGTCCTAGAAGGACCGCTGCGACTTGTGTGTTTTTGCTTGTCCTTGTGTCACACCTTCAAAGAATGTGTTTGACTTTACACTAGAAAATCCCACTGTTACCCTCTGTGCACACGGTAAAGAGCAATATTTGTCTCTGTAGCTACATCTACTCTTCTGATAGCACGAAAATGAACATAGAGACTCAGAATTTAGGTGTGCGTGTGTCAGAATATTCTCAGGGAAGAGTGAGCCAACTTTCTTTTATATGTATTTAGATTACCTATACCTATTACCTATTATATTAAATTAGTATTGTGAATCCTGTGAAGTCTGATATGTTGGAGAAAGTTTTGTTTGAATTGGAAGGAATATTGAAGTGAAGTGCACAAATTAGAATATCAGTGAAAGTGTGAGGTTTGATTACTTTATCCAAATGATTTTCATTTCCATTTGGATGAGATTGGTATTAAATTTATGTTGCTAAGGTTTTAGACATGCAGAGATATTGTTATTAAAATGTTAGAAGGATGAACAATTATAGGCTTTGTTTGCTAATATCAATGCAGAGATATTGATTTCTTTGTAAGTGCTTCTTTGCTTAGTGATTCTGTGATACATCTTTTATTGAAATTTTTTTCAGGAATATTGAGAGTGAAAAAAGAAAAGCTCTAAAACTATTTTTGTTTCCTTTTCAGTTTTTATTTATATTTTATTGAAACATCTGTTAATTAAAAAACCGCTAATTCTTCAAAATAAGTTCAAACAACTGGCCTTATAATTCCATCTTTCTTAACAGGTATGCATTTGATATTGTTTCACATTTGATAATGACATGAAGATGATATATATGATTGTAGCAAATCTTAATTGTAAAAGATAAACTCAAGTAGGGAAAATAAAAGAAACTTTTGTTTGGGGATAGGAAATTAGAGAGTATATACCGACACATGTACTTCTTTAGCAGGTTTCAAGATTTTAGATATCAAAATAGAGAAGCAAGTCATATTATTATTATTATTATTATTATTATTATTATTATTATTATTATGGTTATAATTTTTGAATTATGTGATGTATAAAAACTCAATGAAGTAAATAGAAACATGCTGTTAACTTTTGAATATGATGTATGTTCTAGATATTGTTTGTACAATGAATTTCATCAACAGCAAACAATTCTCTTTTTCATAGGTTTTTATGGTAATGGTCAAGAAATGTGGTCTAAACATCCAAAGTTCAGAATAATTTATTTATAATATGTATACAAAAGAATCCAAGTTAAATATAGCTAACATACTAATCAAATAATTAAACTAACATACTAAACCATTTAATATTTATCTAATACATAAAAATATTATGTGATTACATAAAATAAATAATTGAATATTATAATTACTTTGGAAGAGGTGAAACTAAGATAATGGCAATGACATGTAACGGGGCAACAAAGTTGAAGTCAGAAATATCAGAAAAATCATATTAAAATGTGTAGGCTTTCTCATCACATACACTTGCACTTTGTGGATCTATTTAAATATTTAGGAGATGAACCGAACACAAATCATAATTCTACAATAATATTTTGATAAGAGAAAAAAAAAGCAATTATATAAGAAAAAGAAAGGAAACACAGAAAAGAAACAGAAGTTTAGCAAAAGGAATGAAAAGTGCTCAAAATGTATGGGACATTGATGGTTACATACTTTTGTCTTCATCTTGAATAATTTTTAATTCACTAGTTGAAACTTGTAACTTTAGGCAATTATTTCTGGATGTTCTGTGCTGGAGAGTTGGCTGCAATTTTAAATTGTGATCGATTCAAATCACTACTACCTAGAACAACTAAAGTGAAATGCCTTGCAGATGCTGGTTGTTTTATCAATGTGTAAGCTTATTTGTCTTCTTTTTACTTATCTTTCTTTGTAAATGCAGCCCATGATTCATGGCAGGTCATATTATTCTCTTTCTAGAAAAAAAAATCATTTTAATTCTGAAATAGTGTTATGTATTGTTCCAACTTAAAATTGATACTATGTTTATATTCATTGATCAATCGGTGCTAGTTCTGTCCTTTATCTCACAAAATTCATATATGAGGATTTATACAAAACAATGTGATTAATTTTTCTTAACATTCCCAGTTAAAAAAAAAAACTATGATTATTTAATTAACTCTAGTGAAAATTCGGCTGTCACAAACTGAGCCAAGGTTTTTCTACAGAAGCAGGTTACTTATAAATCAGCCAGTAGATGTGTCTTTTATGATCATTATTCTATAGTGCAGACTCAGAAATTCTTTATGCAGGTGGACAAGCTTAAAGGGGAACTAGAAACATAAAACAAGTAGAAAGGGAACACGGAAACTCGAGTGTTTGTTAGAGAAAAAGGTTAATGACTTGAACTCAAAATTAGAAGATGTAAGTTTTACGTTTACCAACAATTCTGTTTTAACTAATGTGCCTTAAGTGCATCTCATTATTGTTTTAACTAATGTGCCTTAAGTTCATCTCATTATTGTTTTATGTGATATGATACAGGGTGAGATGTTATCACTAAGATAAAAGTAGAGTGATTGGGTTATTGTTATATTTGTTTTGATGATGGTATTGTTGTTATTATTGTGTTTGATTTGTTAGCTCACCCATGTTTTTTGTATGTTTAGTGCGATGATTATATGACATGTGTGTTGTACGGAAGCATACAAGAATACATGATATGGAATAGATGACACGAGACAGATGTGCCTTGGTGGAGCTTAAACATTCATCTGAATTTTATGAAAGAAATTTCTTTATAAGTTTAATTTGATGTTTTAATCTATTGGATGTATGAATACTTGAGTTTTAAAGTTGTAATAAAGTTTAGTTCTTTTGGATTTGTTAACTTTGTCTTTATAAAATTTTTGACTTTGATGTGCTTAAGTGACTCGTAGTTTGAACGTTACAGTTTGTTTCTCTCTCCTATTACTATTCCTTTGAATGAGGTTAAGAAAGAGGCCCCTCTCATGTTATGTTATCTCGTGTCTATAGGTTTGCTTCTCGTGTTGATGCTGATTCCTATTGATGAAAATAGCAAATTCGGTCGAAAATTATCCAGGTACTTGTTTCTGTTTATAATATGAAAATTTGATATCAAAAGTCGTGATTAAGTTAGTATAAGCTTTTGTATTTTCTTTTTCTTATTGTGACACTGGGCTTGAATCCTTGCTTTTCTAGTCGAATAAAATGTTTCCTTTTTCAGAAAAAAATGGTACAAACATTTTGTTCTGAAAAAACAGTACTCTTCTGACACGACATACAGACATCAGACTTTCGGGTCAGGTGGATCCAAGTGGAACACAGTCTGGGTCCTACACATACCAATATCATACACAAACAGTTGATATGTGTTTTCAATCCACGACTACAAATGCAAAGAAAAATAGGGAAGTTAGTGGTGAACGATTCTCCGAAGAGACTACAAATAGTTGTGGAAGAGAAGCTGATATCCCTGTTAAGGTCATGCGAAACGTGCACGCGGCTGCACCAGATTCAAGCCCAAATAGTCACTCATGGACTACAAAGCAATGATTACGTCACCCCTAGTTTCATCACGACGTGCGCGCGTCTCGGTAGAATGGGTCACGCTGGAAGAGTGTTTAACACAATGGCGCAACCAAACGGTGCCATGTGGAATGCCATGTTCCGAGGCTTTGCCCTATTGGAGTGTCCCTTTGAAGTTGTCGTTTTGTTCGCGCAAATGCATCGCGCTGGTGCTTCGCCGAATTGCTTCACTTTCCCATTGGTGATGAAGTCGTGTGCTCAGGCGAACGCGGTTAGAGAAGGAGAGCAGGTTCACTGCGTGGTGGCCAAACGTGGTTTTAAGTCGAACGCGTTTGTGGGAACCGCGTTGATTCACATGTACTCCGTGAGAGGGGAGGTGTTCATCGGGGATGCTTATAAGGTGTTTGGCGAAATGCGCGAGAAGAATGTCTTCGCTTGGACTGCGATCATCGCTGCTCACGTGGCGTGTCGTGACATGGCTTCCGCAAGGCGTCTTTTTGACCTGGCGCCGCAGCGTGACGTTGTGCTGTGGAATGTCGTCGTTTCGGGATACATCGAATTGGGGGACATGGTAGCCGCGCGAGCGCTGTTTGATAAAATGCCGAACCGCGATGTGATGTCATGGAACACCGTTTTGAACGGTTACGCCTATAACGGTGAGGTCGAATCGTTCGAGAAGCTGTTTGATGAAATGCCTGAGAGGAATGTTTATTCTTGGAACGGGTTAATTGGAGGGTATGCTCGGAATGGGCTCTTTAACAAAGTTTTGGAGTCTTTTAAACGGATGTTGATGTTACCAAAACAAGAAGGGGAAGGTGGTGATGTTGTGGTCATTCCCAATGATTACACAGTTGTGGTAGTGTTGTCCGCATGTTCCAGATTGGGGGACCTTGAGATGGGTAAGTGGGTGCATGTTTATGCAGAGAGTATTGGGTATAAGGGCAACTTGTTTGTTGGAAATGCTTTGATTGACATGTATGCAAAATGTGGGGTTATACAGAAAGCACTTGATATGTTTAATTGGTTGGATGTGAAGGATATAATAACTTGGAACACCATAATTAATGGCCTTGCCATGCACGGTCATGCAGTTGATGCTTTAAGTTTGTTTGAGCGGATGAAGAGCATGGGAGAGAAGCCAGATGGTGTTACATTTGTTGGGATTTTGTCTGCTTGTACGCATATGGGGTTAGTGAGTGAAGGGTTTCTGCATTTCCAATCGATGGTTAATAATTACTCAATTGTGCCTCAGATTGAGCATTATGGTTGTATGGTGGATTTGTTGGGAAGAGCTGGTCTTATAGATCAGGCTATGGATTTCGTGAGAAAGATGCCAATAAAACCGGATGCGGTTATATGGGCAGCACTGCTTGGGGCTTGTCGGATGTATAAGAATGTGGAAATAGCAGAAGTGGCACTTGAGCAACTCATTGAACTTGAACCCAACAACCCTGCAAACTTTGTCATGCTTTCGAACATATACAAGGATCTTGGAAGATGGGAGGATGTTGCCCGGTTGAAGCTTGCAACGAGAGATACCGGGTTCAAGAAATTACCGGGATGTAGTGTTATTGGGTGCAATGATAGTGTGGTAGAATTCTATTCCTTGGATGAGAGACATCCTGAGACAGAGAGTATATATCGGACATTGAAGGGATTGACGACTTTGTTAAGATTGAATGGATACGTCCCAAATCTTGTGGATGTTGCTCATGGAAACTGAACGAGTAGGGAGGTATCTTGATGATACCCAAATCTTCATTAACTGGCTCAGCATTTGAAAGACCCAATCAGTTCTATAGACCAACGTCAATTCTTCAAATTCTGGGTCTGTTTTGAAACAGTGGAAGAGCTACATGGTAAAATCACATAGTTTTTCATCCTGCAGCTGCTTGTTGTCAAACTCAGTTATTGTCAAATTCTTGGTTGGTTGATTGATTCTCCTCACGCTTCTCGTCCTCTCTCAGCCAAGCACTCTTGTTCGTTTCTCTCCCCTATTGCTCTTCCCTTGAATGAGGTTAAGAAAGAGGCCCCTCTCATGTTATGTTATCTCAGGCTTATATTTGCTTCTCGTGTTGATGCTGATTCCTATTGATCAAAATAGAAAATTCGGTCAAAAATTATCCAGGTACTTGTTTATAGCATGAAAATTTGATGTAAAAAACGGTGATTAAGTTATTATAAGCTTTTGTATTTTCTTTTTCTTCTTGTGACACTGGGTTTGAATCCCTTGCTTTTCTGGTAGAATAAAATGTATCTTTTTTCAGAAAAAAAAATTGGGTGCATTTCAGGTACATACGCAAGCACCTTTGCAGTGAATTTCCCGTCATTCTTCATGTGGAAGATATGAAGGCCTTTCATCCCAATCGTGCTTATGGTTTGCCCCTTAATCTTAACTCAAGTTTGACTTCTGAATATTTTTCTTAGATGAAAGTGTATCTTTGTTCTCTCTTGCAATTTTGTTGCCTTCTAATGGAGATTGTTTACTAGTGATAATGATACTAACACGACCAAAATAGTTTATGTAGTGGACAATCTTCACCTCACGAGCCAACTTTTGAGTTTGAGTTACGTCCCAGTACTGTTATCAGATCATTCATAGTGTTCTATTATAAGTGGGAAACAACCTTTTGACATATAAATACACACATATTTATGTATTGTTTTTTTTTTGTCTAAAATTGGTTAGATATTTTAAACAGATTCTTTTTTGGGTAAGTTTGTTCTGTGGTTTTTATACAATGAAAAAGGGTGATTGGAAAAGTGAAGGATTGGATTTAGGAACGTTGAGCAGGAGATTGCCTTACCCTTTGCTTGGTTGCTTCATTCATAATGGTAGGCGGCGATTGCCGGAAAAGTGTAACTTATAACCTAAAATGGTTGAAGGAGACCATTCTAAGGTTTGACATAAATAATATGTTTTTAATTTAGAAATTGCAATTAGAAATATCTACTTTCGGTGTCCATTCTAAGGTTTGACATAAATAATATGTTTTTAATTTAGAAATTGCAATTAGAAATATCTACTTCCGGTGTAGCTGATGCCCTTGCTGGTATGAGAGCTCATCAGAAGATGGCTGAGTTTTTTATTCCACCACCTGAAAGCTTCGGATTCTTGCTTAGGGGATCAAGCTTCATATAGCTAGCTTTGTTGCTTCCTGTTCTGTCTTTTTCCTTTCCCTTTGTACCAAGAAAAAAACTAGCTAGTTTGAGGAGTGGATAGGCGACGTGATAGTGCTGATATTGTTCTAAACAGATTTATGCAAGTATTCATTTCGAAATTAAATAATTATTCATTTAGAGAATGAACGTTGCATAAATAAGACGAAGTGTCCTGAATGAACCAATTTATTTCTTATCCTTTGGCAGAGCTAGATCTGAAACATGATAGCAAGTTTTAATCTATTATATCTCTCTACGGTGATGATTTCTAAGTTATCTGTGTTTTATTATTAGTAGTTCATCAATATTAACTATAGCATGCCTCTTCATGCAGTTTTGGGCTATGAACCACATTCAGTTTTGCCAATTGGAGTTGTTGCATTAGCTGACAACACAGGTTTTATGCCTCTTCCCAAAATAAAAGTTCTTGCTAGCAGTGCGGTAAGATTTTTATATACCCTGTTTTGTAAGAAGGTTATTAAGGATATAATTTAAAAAATTTCTTATCACACTTAATAAATAGGTTTTTTACACACCTTTTTTGCGACACATGGACTTCGTTGGGTTTGACTCCAGTGACAAGGAAAAGGTTTACCTCTCTGTTGGATGCTGGCTACAGTTGTATCTTAATACCTGGTGGAGTTCAAGAAACATTTCTCATGGAGCATGGTTCTGAGGTACATTGTTTTTCTCTCTTCCTCTTTAGTATATATTTTTATATTTTTATCTTTTTCGGTAACTGAAAATGTTTATTCTTTTAGATATAGTATTATAACTGATGTCAAATTGGAGTAATATGTTGGTACAGGCATTTTCTCTTGCTATGCAAGCACTTGTGCTGCATTGCCATTTGAATGGTCCATGTTTGATAGTCTTAACTAGCACTTTAGTTTCTTCCCCCTCTGATATTTCATGTCTAGTATTGATGGAAAGGTGGGAAAATTACATTCTCTTGATTCATTTATATATGTTATGATCTAATTTTAGGATCACTAACCTGAAATGTTTGAGCTATGGCAATATGACTTGCCAATAACACTCTTAAGGTGTACCTGATTCTTGAGATTTGAGTAATGTAAAATATGAGAGATTATGTAATTGGGGATAATGTAATTCTCCCAACGCTAAGGAACAAGGTTGATAAAGCTTTTCATGTGAAGCACTAGACTTGTATAGAAATATAATGACCAACAAAAAAATAGTAGTTAGAATTATTGAGCAGCAATGGCATTAGGCTATTTTATAAATGTACAATAATGAGCCAAGATACTGTTATCTGTAGCAGCAAAGTCATACCCGTTTGCACACCGCGATGGTTGTAATAAAGAAATCTTTTATTTAATATGCCTCATGAAACTGGTGCGATCATAGTCCTGTTTGTTTGAATTCTGACATTGGCTGTGAAGTCATTTCAATTTGATTATAGCATAGCAATGGGCCCACTTATTACAATCTACCAATTAAACACCTTGTCATTTTGTATGGTTGCTTTTGTAATTGAATCATTGTACAATCACAAAATGCCTAAAAATATATGCAAAGAATATACTCAGTACATCATATTTGCTTGATAATTTGGTGGCTATATATTGTCTGATTGTTTTTTAAATAATGTTTCTACTATATATAAAGATAGTCCGAAAAAGGTTCCAAATAAAATGGGTATTCAATATGAAACTCCTTTATATAATTTGTATTCAAGCAAGTTAATAATACTTTGAATCATTTGCTTTCTAGATTGCCTTTCTTAAAGCAAGGTGAGGATTTGTGCGCATAGCAATGGAGAAGGGCAAACCCCTGGTGCCAGTTTTCTGTTTTGGGCAGGTATTTATTTCTTGCCCATGTCATTCTCTAGGAAAAATGTTGCAGATTTTGCGGACTCTCACACATCAACTGCAAACTGTTAAAACTAAAATGTCGCTGGGTATTATTTCCTTATCTGCTAATGTTGCTACTTTATGTTTTAGATTTTTTCTGGATTCAAATAAACTATAACTTCCCTTTTGGTGTAATTTTGTTGTAGTCAAATGTCAATAAGTGATGGAAACCAGGTGGGAAGCTATTTCTGAGTTTTTCGAGGGCTGTCAAGTTCACCCCAATATATTTTTGGGGAATTTTCGGGTATGTTTTTTCGTTTAAATGTCAACTTGCCACCTGCCAGTGATCTCCTTTACATCTATTTTTCAGTTTCAGTAATCAAAGGGATTTTGCATGATAATGAAACTAATTTTCTTAATTCAAACTTGAAGTTGTTGAAACAGTTTCACTAGTCAAGGGGGTTTTGTATGATGAATGAAGCTAATTTTCTTAATTCAAACTTGAGGTTGTTCAATGAATTAAATTCGGAAAGATGGAACAATAGAAAAAAATCGTTTCTAAAATGTCAAACCAATTTGAGAATCAGTTTGGTAAATAATATGGAAGGTCAGTTTTGTCTGGTTCAGCTTAAAATATTTGCTATTGACTGGGAAAAGGTGGACTCGATTGGAGGATGCATGAATTTTACAGTCAATCATTGTTTTTTGGACAGTAATCATTTGACTGGTCTATCAGTATGAAGCTTAAATTACATTGGAGAAGTTGATATCTGGCACTAATGTTTTACACGGGTTATATTTTCTCTTCTTCAGATCTCCGATACCCTTTAAACATCCACTGCATGTGGTGGTGGGTAGACCAATTGAACTCGAGAAGAAAGGGCAAGTGGCTACAGCTCACGCAAATGGGGAAGAAATACAAAGGTTTAATACTGCAGGGGTGGGGATTGAAACTACCATGAAATTATGTAATTTTCATGCGTCTCATGCTATTTGATTTTCTATTATTTTAATTGGTATGTCAGTCAAATTGCTAATCATGCCTTATTTTTATTTTCACAAGTCGATGTATATTTTAGACTGGATAATGCCATTGATATGAATAACTAACAAAATGTACTCAAGCATTATACTTATCAATATAGCCCATATTACCCTGCACTCATGTAGTAGATAAAAAGTGTACATAAAAAAAAATTGTATGGGTCGAATTGATCATAAAAACTTTATAAGTTAAGGCTATCTGTAAAAAAGATCTTTAAAAATGAAAATGAAAAGAAAAAGTAATAACTTTAAAAAAATCTTTATATACATAAAAAATATTTATTGAATGAAATCTACATTCAAGTTAGTATGGGTGGGATTGAGTCAAATCAATTTTAATTAGTTGAATTGAGATTATATGAAGTTTATAAGGTCAAATCTTGTTCAAGTGGAGTTGAATCCAGTTTAGTAAAGTTAAGACGAATCATGTTTGAATCAAGTTGATGTTAGATCATGGTATAAGTTAATTCAAGTTAGATTGAATCAAGTTTTGTTCGTTAAGTTGGGTTAAGACAAGTTTTGACTTATATTTAACTAGTTCAAATTGGGTTAAGTTAGTTCATACCTATGTCAATATGAGTAGAGTTGGATTATGACCAAGTCAAGTTACTTGGAGGTAGATTTAGGTTAAGTCGAGTCGGATTAGATTTATGTTGTGTAGGATGAAGCTTAGGTCTTGATTAAGGTCAAGTTGAGTTTGTTTAATTCTAGGTTAGACTAAGTTGGATCAGCCTAAGGTCAAGTTGGGTCCTAATCAAGAAAGGTTAGGTTGGATTAAATTGAGTCAAAGAGTTTAGGGTTCAGAGATCAAGAGTCAGGGTTTAGGGTGAACTTACAAGGATTGGGTTGAGATGTGCTCGAGTTAGGTTGAATTAGGGTAGTTGACTAAGTTAGGATGCAAATGAGTCAAGTTGAGTTAAATTAGTCAAGGTTAAGTAAGGGTTAACTCGTGTTAGTTCTGGTCGAGTTTAAGCTAAATGGGAATGATTAGAATTAAATGAAACTTAAGTTGAATTTAATTAAAATAAGTTAAATTGTCTTAAAATTGAACTCAGACCAAGTTAAGTTGAGTTCAATGTTGGATTTAAGTTAGAAAATGTTGAGTCAAGTTAGGTTAGACTTATCTTGTTACAAATAATAATAATAATTAATTAATAATCAATTTATATTTAGTACCAAATATTTAAGTATTAATTTGTAATTTAAAACATTTGATGAATGCATACAACTTTGAGAAATATTTAAGATTAATTAATTTAATATTACAGCGGGTGAACTTTTTAAAAAAGACTTTTTTGTGAAAGTTTTGAAGATTGGAATTTTTTCAATCCACTCACTTCATAGTTCGATAACTTTATTAACAAGGGTGTTAAAAATATATTTATTTCTGTTTTCATTAATATAGTTAGTAACTCTTTGTTATGAAATTATTCATGACGTACGGGCATGCTATTTATTGCTTTCACCCAATAAAAGATGTAAAAACATTTTATGACTTGGAGTTTTATAAAACCCTCAGATTTTGTTTTTGAAAGAGAATAATTGAATGAATTTTTGAGGATTTGAAAATAAATTTTGTTGTTGTTTATTTGAGTGAATTTGTAGGTAGGTGAGAGTGGATTTGAAAGTAAATTTTTTTAATCTCTGACATCAATCAAATTCTACACTAATTGTCACAACCGTTGTTTCTAAATTCACTCTCACTTATCTTCAAATTCACTCAAATAAACAACAACAAAATTTATCTTCAAATCCACTTAATCACTCTCCTAAAATCCATTCAAGTGAACAAAGGGTGAGATATTATATAACGATAAACTATTATAAAACTAAAACTATTAAGTTAACAATATGTTTTATATTTCTAACTATTGAATATTATGACATTTTACAATTTAAATATTATATCAATTTCCTTCAATATACTTATTATTTTGTTTTATTGTAAACAAAATCTCTTCAGCAATTGGAAAAGGCGAGAGAAGAATAATGGTAATCCCTTCTGTGCGGAGTTCGGCAAAAGATGAAGCTGAAGATCGTGCAACGTTGGACCATATTATTAGGCACTGATTGTAGTGTCTTGGACCCAAAAATAAACTTCCTTCTTACGCTGTGAAGTTCCCTACTGCAACTGCTCAATTTTTACTTGCATCCCATTCATTTTTAAAATTTCACTTTTACCCTTTATTGTTTTATATGAAAGTGACCTCTTAGCCTAGTGCGAGCAATTCTATAGCTAACAAGGATAAACGAAGTGATTCTCATAAACCATTTGCTTGTTTCAACTCAGATCATCTCTGTTCGAACATAAAATGCCAAGTTTATATATATATATATATATATATATATATATATATGGATAGGGAGTTTGCTAACATGCATTTGTTTCTCTCTCATTTTTATACCCTCTCTCATCCATACACAATAATCCGCGATACTGCAATTTGTTGTTCTTGCTCTGTTCTGTTCATTTATTTTTCACTTTAATAACAAAATAATTGATGAAGTTGATGTTGATTTTTGATTGGAGGGTTGTGTTATATTTTTTCCATTCTTATTGCTATTAAATTTTGTTTTTAAATTTTAGTAATTTATCTTAAATTTTAGTAATTTATCTCCACGGAGATTTTATATTTTGTCTATTAAGTTGTCCAGAAATATTTTCCAGAAGAGAAAAATCATGTTATTTGAAAAGGGGATTTCGGAAGCGGTAAGCAATTGTCCAGAAAATAGAATATACTTTTCACCTTCCTGCATATAACCACCCTCAAAACACAGCAAAAAAAAATGAAGCTTCTATATACATCGTACTAAAATCATTAACATGAACAAACAAATTATTGAAGAGAGTTATGAACACAAAAAATTGTTGTTGTTGACTCTATCAGAAAAGAGATCACTACTTTCGAATGTTTCATATTGATAAGCATATTTTCATTTCATTTTTGTAAAAAGAATAAAATATTCTAACAAATTACACATATTCTAGATTTGAGCAGATTGCAGGATATTGAAGAAGAACATTGATATACCAATTAATTAAAAATTAATAAAAAATTAGTAAATTAGTCATAATGAACTTGTTAGCTCTTGTTGGACCAGGAAATTACTTTCCAAAGTAAATCATATTTGTAAGTTTATTTAAAACAATTCACATCTCCAACTTGTTTGGTCAATATAAACAAGATGTTGTCATTCTGATTTATCATTTGCCGCAAAAGTGAAATTAAGAAAAACAAAATGCACTGAATTTCAAATTGGAATTTAAACTTAATAAATTTATTACCATCACGCTCATAGTTTAACTTCTACTCCTTTCATTTCTATGATTTTATCAAAATTATAAACATGGTGTTGTCATTCTGATTTATCATTTTCCCCATAAGTGAAATTAAAAAAAAACAAAACATACTGAATTTCAAATTGGAACTTAAACTTAATAAATTTGTTACCAATCACGCTCATAGTTTAACTTCTACTATTATGGGTTGATGCTAACATCTTTTCGTGAGGTTTCTTGTTTTTTTTAGTTTTGAAATTATTGTAGACTTTAGTTTTTTATAAATTTAATAACAATTAGAAGACGAAAAAGATATAACATAACCCTCTAATAAAAAATCAAGATCAACATCAACAATTATTTTTTTATTAAAGTGAAAAACAAATGAACCAATAGAGCAAGAGCAACAAATTGTGGTGTCACGGGGTTGCCGTGTGTGGATGTGAGAGAGGACGTAGATGAGAGAGAAACAAATTAGATAAGTGAAGAAGGTTGATTAGAGTTTGGTGAATGTTAAAGTAAAAGAGATGGGAATTAAGGATGAGAAAGAGGTGGATAAGGGTTTGGATTTCTTGTTTTTTTTTTTTTGTTTTAAAAATAAAAATTAATCAAATACCCTTGACCTTAAAACTTAGAATGCATAATATATGAAGGTATTTTTATTTACTAAAACCCAGTACACTTTACTAAAATGTACCTAATGAAATAAGAGTTTATACATATTAACAAACCCATATATATATATATATATATATATATATATATATATATATATATATATATATATATATATATATATATATTTTAACTTTTGGAGTTTTTAAAGATATGCATATAAAAGAAGTACGTCTTTCTAAAAAAAGTAATTTTTTAAATAATAATCCACTTAATATAAAATTAACTCATTAAAAATATAAATAAAATAACGGAGACGAACTTTTTAAAAATGAATGGTTATTTTATTAAAACAAGTAAGTTTTTTAAAATAGGCACAAAATAAATTCATCTAATACGAAATGAATTATGACTACCCTTCAGGTTAATAAGACATGTGTATGTAAGTTTAATTAATTTTAAAGATAATAGAAACAATCCAGTTTCAAAATATTGATTTTATTCACTTGCTGACTTTAAAACTTAAAACGGTCAATAGATTAATCTTAACGAAATTATATAAGAATAATTATTAATAAGAAACAAATTATTAAAGAAATTTTTCAAAATAAATATATCAACCAACGAACAAAATTAAAAGTGTATTTTTGAGTATTAATATATTTTATTTTACTTTAAATTCTTTGAGAAGTTTGAGCACATGAATAGCAAACTCTCATGTTCATACTAAAATAATGAGACGCGTTCTTATCTTAATCCAATTTTTGAAATAAATATAAAATTATGGATGCTAATCAAATTCGACTATTGAGGGAGCCTAGTACTTTTTTGAAAATTCTACTTAACAGTTTTCACGCACATTCGTATGACGTCACATTTTTAAAACTAACCCATTATTCATGATTATTGGGTTTCTTTATGAACATTTTCTAAAAGTAAATACTTTTAGCTTGTTTAAAAACAAAAAGACAAAGGATTGGATAAGATAAATATGTCACATCGGAGGTAGGCTAATTAAAACACCTTATCTAATGAAAGTTTTTTTCATCACCAAATTCAAAGTATACTTTATTGACATTTCAGCAGTTAAATAGTGAAATATTTGTTTTTTTGAGACAAATTTAAATTTTAGTATATAATAGAAAGTTTTTATAAGATTTAATTAGTTTTAAAGTTTATTAACTAATGTAAAAAAATCATTTTATATTAATTAGGAAATGTTTTTCATACTAATTTTAAAATCGATATAGAAAGTTATTTTATTAAATCAATAGAATGTCATTTTCCTTTACGTGCCTCCCAATTACCACTATCACACATTTTTAATGTTCTTCTATTATAACACCACATAACTACAATGCATTCACTAGTCGTCACCACAAGTATATATCTTTGCACCAAGACAATGATGAACCAGAGCCACCACACAATGTCAAAACAAAATGCACACAACCACACAGAACCACGCGAGTAAACACATGACCTGTTGTAACCACTAGAACGTGCACAACACCATATTCCGCGAGTGAACATTGAAGCTTCTACGACCACCAAAGTGCACATGACATCAAAGAAATGAATGTTTTATCGAAATATTTTGAAAAATTTTACACTCGTGACATTTTGAAAGGGGTGTTACACAAATCCAACTACCTCGCAAGAATGATGATGTCATTGCACACAGATCTGCAACATGATAACACCTTCACGAGACAGTCACACGAGCATCATTCGAGCAACCACCACAAATCCTTAAATTGCGCTTCCACCTATGTAGATTTGCATTGTTGGCCACTGATGAACTACATATGCAACAAACCGAAAAACGTAAAAAAACATACTAGGAACATTGTAGAATCAGGTAATGACATTGACGGTCTCCGATGTGAAAACGACGGTGAGAGCGACAAAGAGAGGAGACAAAGGCGAGGACTATTGCAAGTGAATATGAAACTCAAAGACTGCGTGAGTATTGAGCACGAGGAAGAAACTTAGAAAGAACATTGGGGGAATATGAAAATTTAACATACTATGGTGGTTGTAGTGAATATATGGCATTTTAAAATTAAAATAGTTGAATATTCAACTTTTTACACCAATTTTAGGTTTAACCAATATAGAAAGTCTTTGTAATATAGTATAGACTTGCCCCTACGTCGCATTTTATATCGGTTATGGGTCAAACTGGTATAAAAGATCTCACATTATCTACAAAAATGCCACCGCTTCTCTTTTTATACCAAGTGGATTTAAACCAGTATAATATGTTGCTATAAAAAACTTATTTGCACTAGTGACTTCTTGATATAATATTAAAGTTATCTAAAACTTATTAAAGTAAAATTTGTTATTTATTATATTTATTGTGTTACCAAAGTCAAAATGTTCAAATAGAGATCAATCAAGTAAATGATATTTCTATAATAATTTATGTTGATTTTAAGTTTATGGGGGATTCCTAGTAGGTAAGAAAATCACCCATTTAGTAAAAAATGCTAATATTTAATTTTTACTTCTTATTCTCCTATGTTTTTTTAGAGGAGGTATGCAAGAAGAAAGTTTGAGTTTAATACAAATTATTACTTCAATATGATTATTTTTAATGTTTAATTATATCTTCTATCTTTCGTGGTATATATAATTCAACGGGAGATAATATATTAGAAATCTCAGATTAATTAAATAAAATGGTATAATTAAACGAAAAATATACTTTAAAAAAATAATCATTTTTATTAAAATTCTCGCAAATAATTAACAATCAATCATTATTATTAAAGCATGTTAAAAAACCAAATACACCATCTCTAGTCCCTACCGTACTTTTCACAATCTGATTTTTAAATGAAGAACCAATGGGAATAGTATATACGTTTTGTTGAATATGTTTCTTAAAGGAAAAACTATCTCTGTAGTTTACGGTTTTCTTTTTTAGACCTTGAACCTCCCCAAATGCATTTACTATCAATAAGTCGTTTTCAAGCTTTCAATTTATATCCATCCATCTTTTTTTTTTCAATTGTTACTCTTTGAGATATTTTTAAAGATTTTGTAAAGATATTTTATGATTTTAATTTAAATATGTTGAGAATGTAAAATATTTATTAATATTTTACAATAACCAATTTGTTTTAAAGGCTATAATAATAAGCAACTATGAAGACTTCTCAAATCTCTTATGTCGGTAAGCAATATAAAAGTGCCACTATAAATTGATGTTGACGGTAATTAGTACCTTTCGCCACTTTTCTTTATCTTCGTCTTCCTTTAATCTAAACTGTCCTGTTATAAAAAAAATTAATCAATCAGCAAGTCATGATTAATATGAATGATTGATAGTTATAATATTTTTTTTACATTAATATTACATAAAACAAAACTAAAACTCGAATTTATAAAAATATGAATTGATAAAAAAAGTTGAAATATAAAAAGGTGTTTTGTATAGTTTCTCATGCACCATATTCCAAATTAATATGAATGATTGATAGTATAATATTTTTTTTACACTAATATTACATAAAAACTAAACTTAAACTCGTATTATAAAAATATGAATTGATAAAAAAATTGAAATATAAAAATGTGTTTTGTATAGTTTCTTATGCACCATATTCCAAATTAAAGCATTTTTATCTGCCGAATTAAGATAACATTTTATGTAACAAGTTTAAAGAGATCTAATTATTTTTGATTTACTTATTTAAGTACGGTTAAAACTTTTATGATGAATGTGAAATTGTTTCTGGAATCTTTGGTTTAATGTTTTTGTATAATATGAACCCAATTTATTTGACATGGATTAATTTATAGTGGACTAACAAATATATAAATTTTTTAATTTGTTTGAAAATGTTTTAGTGTTTATACATCTATTATTAGTGTGAATGTAATGAAAAATCCACCTTCTAAAGTCACAAAAAATTTCAAGTCATCGAATTTTATTTTTATAAGGAATTTAATAAACAATTTATATATATTTTTTGTGTTTTTGGTTATTTTTTAACAAATGGAATAATGGATAAAAGAAAAATAAAAATAAAAGTGAAGAATGGAGACAAAGGATTTGTAGAAATGTAAATTGCAAGTAAATAAAATATTAAGGGTAGAATAAGAAATGATAAAGTAAATAAATGAAAACTATGACCCAAATATTATGATCAACATTAGATTTTTTATTTCTTCCTATTAGCTGTGTTTTCAAAATGTTTTGAAATTTTATTCACAATTTGTCATTCTTTATTTATATTTGATCTATTTATTTATATTTCTTTTCTAGTGTAACAATTACTTAACATAACAAAATAAAATAAAAAGAATAAATATGTTTTTATCTCTCAAATATTAAATGTTTTTAGATTTAATCATTCTTCTAAACTTTGTTTCATTTTTATTTTTTTAATGCAACTATCGGATTTAGTCCTTGAATGTTTTAACCTTTATATTAAGAACTTAAAGTTTTTTCATAATTTTGTTAAAAATAAAAAAATGTATATTTAAATTATTTTTTATCTCTATTATTTAACAACACGAGACTATCAAACATATTAAAATATAATATATGAAAATTGTTATGAAGATGTTATTGCACATGACTACTTAAATGTAGAAGATAACCACTCATAACTAAAAGAGATATAGGTGTGGATTTTATATGTGAAAGATGAGCATTATCTATATTGTTGTTGTCCGCGGAACACTAAGAAGTGGACTTTACAAAATATGAGAAAAGGATACATGGAAGTGAAAAAAGACAGATATTTTGGAAGAAAAAACAAACTGACGATGGTCCAACCAAATAAAGCAGGAGGGTTACTCCCCACACCACTTTACTTTGTTTCTTTAATCATCACATTTTTTTTAAATTCTAAATATTTTTTATATTTTAAAATATTCTACATTCTCACTTTTTTTTTCAACCGATATCAACATTAAGAAAAAAATTCTTCAAATGTGCTACATTTGTTGAGTTTCCTTTTTTTTTTTTAATTTTTTAATTTATTGTATTTATTTTATTTAATAAAATAATTATTATTAATTTAATTTATGTATTATTATTTGAATAATAATTAAAATATTTTTTATAAATATATTAAAACGGTCGTGACAACATCGTTAGAATTTTTTTTTTAGTTTTTAGTTTTCTTATTTTTTTTAAATTAATATATACATATTATTTAATTATTTTAAAATTATTATTTAATTATTTATAAATTCATTTTATTTTATTTAATAAAATAATTATTATTAATTTTAATTTATGTATTATTATTTAAATAATAATTAAAAAATTTGTTATAAATCTACTAAACAGATGTATCACATCCGCGGACGTGGCAACATCCGTTGAATTAGTTTTTCTTTTTTTTAGTTTTTAGTTTTTTAATTTTTTATATTTTAAATTGATATATAAATATTATTTAATTTTTTTAAAATTATTATTTAATTATTTATAAATTAATTTTATTTTATTTAATAAAATAATAATTATTGATTTAATTTATATATTATTATTTAAATAATAAATAAAATACTTTTTAAAAGTAATGTGGCACATCCATATCCATTGAAGTTTTTTTTTAAATAAAAATAATAAAATAAAATATATAAACAGATGTCAACATCCGTTAAAAGATAAAAAGAACGTTTACATCCGTTTTATAAAAAGATAAATTAGGTATGAAATTGTATTGGAAGTTGTTGGTGGTGGAAGAAGCAACTCTCATCAACAGCAAGCCTGTCTTGTGAAACCACTGACATAACCATGAAAATTTTGTTCTTTCATAAAAGTGTAAGAAATTATTTTTTAATTGTATTATAGTNTTTCTATTAGTACTTAATAATTTAACCTTAAGTGGGAGTTCGAATTAAGAAATTAATATATGTACCATTAATTTATGACATAATAAGTAAAATTATAAAATTAGAAGATAAAATTTATAACTTTTTTGTTATACTTAGGTATAACTCAATTGAAACATAAAAAAGTTTAAATACCACATCAATACTTCAAAGATAAAAAAAGCAATTCTATACAAAAAAAATGAAGTAGATAAAAAAACATAAAGAAAATAAGTAGGTGCGCAATGCATTACATATGCTCAATTTAGTGTTTAAGAGAGAAAAAGGTTGAATAAAATAGAAGATGAATAAAAGACAATGAAAATAGATAAAATAGAAGCTGAAGGGATTGGTTGAGAAAAAACAAATAAAAAAAATTAGAATAAATAATAACCATTCAATAGATCGTATAATATTTTTAAAAAACTTGCATTCTTATATTCTTACACTATTTTATTTTTTTTCTCTTGACCACATAAAGCCAACCATGACACGCGTGCGAAAGCTGATTTCCTTTGAAAATGCCGATGGAATATCCATGTTGGTTTTGATTGTTGCTATGATTCGGTCGGTTTGGTTCGGTTCCTTGTGTTGGATTTAGTTCGGTTTAGTTTAATCGGTTTGATTCGGTTCAGTTTAATTGGTTCGATTCAGTTTGGTTTGGTTGACTGGACTTAAGTAGACTCAACTTGATTATGGTCGATTGAGCTCTAGTTGATTCGGTTGGACTCTGACCGGCTAGACTAGGTTTGCCTTGGCTCGACTCAACTAAGTTTGATTTGGATCAGTACAATTCGATATTGTTCAGTTCAGTATGATTTGATTCAGCTTACATCTGAATGACTCGGCCCAGTTCGACTTCTCTTGGTTCGGTTCAGTTTAGTTCGATTTGGTTCGTTTGGTATGATTAGGCTCAATTTAGTTTGGTTCGATTTGATTCGGTTCGATTCTATTTGGTCCAGATCTATTTGACTCTGATCTATTTGACTCTATTCGGTTCAGTTTGATTTGTTTGAGTTTGTTTGACTTGATTCGGTTAGGTTCGATTTAGCTCGACTCGTCTTGGCTTGGTTGGGCTCAGTTCGGCTTGGTTCGGTTCGACTTATCTCGGCTCGACTTGACTCATCTCGACATGACTCGACTCTATTCGGCTTGGTTCAGTTGGTTCGATTCGGTTTAGTTCGATGCGACTCAGTTTGTAGTCTCGGCTCGTCAGTTCGGCTTGACTTGGCCAGATTCACTCAGCTCGGCTCCTTTCAGTTCGGTTCAGTTTGATTCGATTTTATTTGGTTTTGTTCGATAAGTCCAGTTCGGTTCGATTCGATTTGGTTTGATTCGGTCCGAGTCGATTCGGTTTGTTCGATTCAGCTTAGTTCAGTTTGTTATGGCTTGATTTGAGTCGTTTCGTTTTTTTTTTTGTTTTAGTCTTTTTACAACAACTTATGTTGATCAGCTAGTCCTTATTACTATATCTTATCTGTTTTATACGAATATATATAATTTTTTTATATATTTGGAGCTTTTAAGCTTTAGTGATTTGATTTTCTTAGATAAGAAAGTTAAATTATCTTATTTTTAAAGTTGACGGGGTTTTTGAGAATTTGAGTTGCATGAAAATTCGTTGAATTATATATTATGCAATTCATATATTCATGATGTTTAAATTTGTTTCACCATTTGGATTTTTTTCTTAATCAAGCAAGTATGTCATGGATAAAAAGAAAAGTGAAAGTTAAATTATATTTTTTTATTTAAAAAAGAGAGTGAAAGTACCATTGCAGTGGAATTCCACACACGTGGTGGTGGTTAGGTGAGTTTTTTTTTATACTACTGTTTATTAACAGTTAACAACTAATATATTAATAACGATAACAAGTGGACATTTTTTAATGTGGAACATGACTCGATCATAATTCGCACTTTCTAAATTGTTTTGTTATATAACTCAATTATAGTGTAAGATAATCAAATGTATTTTCCAAGTAAATAGGATTTTGATGAACATGGTAATAGTGATTTTCTTTACAATAATAAACTCTTTATCTTTTTTTTCTAAAAACTTTCTCAAATGTCTCGGTCCAACGTTTGTTAAGGAAAAAAGAACAGGTCATATACAATGATACCATACTAAATCAAACCACCACCGCAATGTAAAAATTATTTCAATTTAATCAGTGATAATTTTAAATACACAATTACATTAACCACTAAGAAAATACATGTCATCTTTTTAAGAAACACTCACCGATATTAGACTCCCACTTCACTTTATTAATATTTAAAAAAATCCTCACTCATTCATGAGAGAGACTTTTTTCATGTAACGTAATATTTATTTATTTTTCAATATCATTAACTTAATATTTGTAATAATCTTTGGAAAATAGAAGGACAGAGAAAAACAAGAATAAGCACAAAAAAGATAGTTTAGTTTGCAGGTAGTAGCAGTCTTTTTTGTCCAACAACCTATGCGAGTTTTTGCACAACGAAACCTACCACCATTTTCTTCTTCTATTTCTGTTCCTAGTCATTGTCCTGCCAGTTGAGACTTGTGATAATCACAACTACCTTTCCCTCTCCAAAATCAACGTCTGTTCCTTGGACTCAACACATTACCCTCGCTTCTCTATTTCCGTCGCCTTCTTCATCATCTTCTTCTTCTTCGTTACATTCTCTCCTAACACTAAACTCACTCTTTCTCTCTATCCACCTCGTTTTCCTCGCCACGCCTATATAAACCAGGTATATCAATGCTATCACATTCTCTTTCACATTTTCATTGCTTTTTCCTCTGGCTCTTTTCTTTGCTTATTTGCGTCCTGGGTACGCTGATACTATTTTGTTCGTGCTTTTCGTCTTAATTACTTCATGCCAATAAACTAAATTTAATTTCTTCCTCTTTTTCTGTTTGCGTATGAAACTTCTATGTGGGGTTTCTCTTGTTTCCTTGCTATATTCCTTTTATAGATCTGCTATCTTTTTGTAAGGAACCATTTTTTAAATTTCCCTATGATGATTTAGATAGAGATATAAGGTAGTTTTTTTCCCTTTCTGGCATTGAACATTCTTCCAAGAAAGTATGTGTTTGCCGTTTCCTTGATTCAAATATGGGAGGGTACATCATAATACTAAATAAACCTACATATTAGCTGCATCAATTGGGCACGACAATGGCCCTCTGATCCTGAATTTTCAACTCTAAAGGGTTGTCTTACTCAGGTGTGTTGCTTTCAATTTTCAGATAATGGCTGCTGAAGTATATTACCAGGCTATTGGCACCGTGCAGTCCCATTCTCATCTGAATAATTTTAATCGTCACCAGAAGCACCAAAACCACAGTGAGATTAGTGGCTAGGGATTTTATCAGTGGTAATGTCTTGTCAAGGAGAAGTACTAACCGCTCTGGCCGGAGGAATTGTACAGTAATTCGATCTCTAGCTTCGCAAACATCAGTGGTCGATCCGGTGTTGTCTCCTTCAAGAAGCAACGCTGGTGACAGTAACAAGAAATCAAGTAAGATGAACACTCCTGTTAATTATATTTATTACTGGACGGCTTTCTTTAAATTGCTTCTTGAAGTTGAACTCACCAATTTGAGGTGGTTGCAACATTCAAGAAATTTAAGTTGTTAGTTGGATGTTGTCTTATTGCTGTTCAATATGTTTGACTTCAGATGAAGCAGCTTTAATCCTTATTCGGCATGGCGAGTCATTATGGAATGAAAAGACTTATTCACAGGGTGTGTTGATGTCCCTCTGAGCAAGAAGGGTATAGATGAAGCAATTGAAGCTGGAAAAAGAATTAGCAGCATTCCTGTTGATGTCATATTTACATCGGCTTTGATTCGTGCACAAATGACAGCCATGCTTGCTATGACCCAGCACCGTCGTGGGAAGGTAACGCAAATGAATATGTAGCTATTTTTTCTTTTCAAAGCTTACGGCATACTAGTAAGCATACCATATCCAAATAACTAGTGCTTAGCTGAAAATACAGGAGTTTTGATCTATTTAGACAGACACCACAAACCAAAAAATTGGTTCATAGAAAAATTCACCGGTTTTGCTTGGTGCTAATTATGTACATAACAGTGCACTAAACTCTAGTCTAGACAATTTGAAGAAATGTTTTTACCTACTGCAGTAAAGTTTTGAAACGTTGTTTTCTAATATTAACCGTCAACTTCCCAGTAGGTCCCTATTATGTTGCACAATGAAAGTGAACGAGCAAGGTCGTGGAGTCAAGTTTTTAGTGAAGATACAAAAAAACAGTCCATTCCAGTCATAGCAGCTTGGCAACTAAATGAAAGAATGTAGTAATCTTTTTCCTGTTTCCTCTGTTTAAAACTTCTGCTTTACAATGTCACAAATAACATTAACATATTATTGTTGTCATACCATAATTGTTATCCTTTCAGGTATGGGGAACTGCAAGGTCTCAATAAGCAAGAGACAGCCGACAGATATGGAAAAGAGAAAGTCCATGAGTGGCGCCGGAGTTATGACATACCTCCTCCAAATGGTGAAAGCTTGGAAATGTGTGCCCAAAGAGCAGTTGCCTATTTCAGAGACCAAGTAAGTGGAAATATAGTTTTTGTATAATTTTTTTAAAAGAATCTGATTTGTAAATTACACCCCTCCCCTCCCCATTTTCCTATGTATTTGATGTTTAAGTTTTCCAGACAAACATGGTGAATGTTTCAACTTGATGTTCCTCTCAACTCAGTAGCTCGGTTTTAGTCCACTTACATGTGTTATATGTTTGATGTTTTACGGGACTAATGTAGTTTATAGCCTATATATGCTGGAGAGGAGGCATTTATGTAGCTTGATTTATGCTGTATGGCCAAATTTCTGGTATGGTTGAAGACAGCATGTAACATTTACAAGCAACTGATTCCATTGACATCAATTCTGCAGATTGAACCACAACTTTTATCTGGAAAGAATGTCATGATTTCAGCCCATGGGAATTCATTGAGATCCATTATCATGTACCTTGATAAATTAACTTCCCAAGAGGTAGCTGGAGTATTCAAAATTATTCTCTTAAGTTTGCATATGACAGTACATACTCATTTTTTTTCTCTTTCACCACCAGGTCATTAGTTTGGAACTGTCAACTGGAATTCCCATGCTTTACATTTTCAAAGAGGGAAGATTCATTAGGAGGGGAAGTCCCACAAGGCCTTCTGAAGCTGGAGTTTATGCCTATACAAAGGTATGCTTTTTATGTCAGCTGTTGTATCCTACTTTTAGGATGCGTTTTATATCAGCTTTTATTTAAGATGTATTTTTTTCTTTTTTTAATGAAATGTAAAATTTTTTAAGGGTTAACATTGTTTTCTGGAAGGTTGCTATGGCACTTGAAGTCATCTATAAATAGATCATCAAATGGTTTTGCTTGTGAAATTATTCGTCATGTGTATGCTATGTTATTCCTTATGAGTGTTAGTGATACGTGTTCTTATTGTGAACTATGAAAGCTTCATTGTTGCCCCTCCTGGGAGAGACTGTAAGCTTCAAGTTTGTGCAAGTTCCATTGACTAATGAAAATTCAAAAAATCTAAACCTGATAGAAAACTGTTGCACCTTGACTTGCTGATTTCTTCATTAAAATCTTTCCTTTGGTTTCAACTAGTCTGGTTGATTAGCATGGGCGACACGTAATAGTAAATGAAATGAATCAGTAATAGTTTCTGAGAACAAACTCAATTATATGTTAATTTTAGGCTGGTCTTGATGCCAGAAAAAGTGGCATTCGTTCCTCAAATTTCTGACTTGTACTGCGGATGAAAATTAATGTATACAGACTGAGTTGGCACTTTCTGGCCGCTCTGATCTGTTATTAGTAATCCATCATCTGCTACTTGGATCGATGCTTGTTATGATGTTGAAATTCCGGTCCTTTAAATCTTCTTTTGAACTAATTTGGAAAGGCACTGACACCTTTACTTGTTGACAGCGTTTGGCTCTTTACAAGCAGAAGTTGGATGACATGTTCCAATGATATATTGTTTAGGTAAGAACTCATTGAGTATTTTTTTTCATCTTCTTATGATACTATCATATTCTTAATCTTAATATGCTACATTCCATTATTTCTCGCTGTTTCAGGAAATACATACACACATTTAATCAGAAATGTCACAGTTGAATCACAAAGGGGGACATATTTTCGGTGGCTCTGTTAGGTCAACAATATTTCCAGTTGTCCTAAAGCTAGGTTGTTTTCAATGTGTTAGTAGTACAGTTTTGAATCAATATATATATATATATATATATATATATATATATATATATATATATATATATATATATATATATATATATATATATAGAGATGAACTCTCATTTTTATGTATACTTATTTCAAAAGGTTTTCATGAGACTGTTGATGATGCTTCTTAAGACACTTTCAGGTCCTTATTTAATTGTAAATCAGTTCTATTGTGAATTTTGCTGGATATTCTGAATGTTTTGTTAAATTCCTACTTATTCTTGACTACTCTTGTACATCTCATTTTCTCCCTCCCTCCATATACAATGAAGATTAAAAAATTAAAGTTCATACAAGTCGTAATAATACTAGGTTTTTATTTCTAGTTTATTAAAAATACTTAAATTTGTTCCTGCTTGCGATGTAAAATATTGTCAATCACATAAGAAGCTGATATGAATTTCTTGCCAATGTCGAAGCTCACAAGCTTCAAGCCACTGGGCAATGTTGTTACCATATTAATCATACATAAAGTTGACACATAATGTTCTTGAATTAGGCTTCAAACTATAGGGTCATAGTGTCCTGCTGCATTACAATTGACTCAACACTGATTACGTATGTAATTTTTCATCCCAATGCGATCGAATTTTCAAGACACCAAGATGTATTGATCAGTTAGGAACAAGAATTTTCTCATTGTTGGAAGCATCAGAATCTGCATCTAACCTGATTGAATCTAAGGGGGCATTGTGTGAAACTGATGACAGAGACTTGACCGGTGTCCAGAAAGAAAGTTTCTTACTGTCATCCTCTTTCATTCTCTCAGCATATTTATTAATGTCAACTCCTGTTTCTCCTTTCCCCCCAAATGCAGATTCAAGAATACTCTGATCAAACAAATCCTCCATAATCTTCTTTGTACTGTGGTCGTTTGAGTAGCCAAACTTTATTTTGTTATGAGTCTCAGTCTCTAAAAAGGGCTTTACCATCTGCAACAATTCACTCTCACGTTACAAAATAGCACTAGATTCATAATCACTCTTAAATAGCAGCTAACATCACAATTTAAAAATCAACAATATACACACATATTCACTCTTAAATAGCGGCTAAAATCACAATTTAAAATCCATAATATACACATAATCACTCCTCAATAGCAGGTAACATCACAACTTAAAAATCAACAATATAAACACGTACACGCACACAAATAAAATCTTCTACGGAACAGCAGCAAAAAAAAGAAAGCATCAGTTAAGAGAAAAGATGACAATGCCCCTTGGTCATCCAAAGTCGTAATATAGTCACTCTTCATTTAACACTTCACCAAGTGGACGCAGACATATCATATATACCAAAGCAGCGTGCATATAAAACACTATACAGAATTGCTACACTGAAAAGTTTTCTATTTAGTTACCGAGAAAAATGGTTGGAAGATCATGGGTGCATTGTACAGTATTGCCAAGCCCAGACGCTTTGGGTAATACTCTTGCACCACATGGGCAGTTTCGCGAGCAACCTTGACTGATATATTTGATAACCTGAAACCCTGGAAATCTACCAACCAGACCACCTGTTCCTGGTTTGGTGCAAGATTTAAAATGGCGCTCTCCATGCAGTACACAAAATGCTTAATCTGTCCTTGTGTTGACTTGGAATTCTGCAGTTCAAGAGTGACGGCAAATGAAATTAGAAATGAAAAATGGATTACTTACTCTAGAACCATTGCTAATTAACCTTGTTGTGGTTTCCCAAAGTTTCTTGATTGCAAAGGCTTAAACTAATCAAAATATAGCATATACCAGAAAACTAGGAAACGAAATTTAAGAAGATCAAACTATAACAAGATACTGTAAAACAAATCCATTCGACAGTGTTTTTATATGGTTAAAATGAAAAACAAGGTAGCTGGTCATGATATATATATATATATATATATATATATATATATATATATATATATATATATATATATATATATATATATATATATATATATATATAATACATCCCTTTTTCTCATTCTTTCATTTAGTCATTCCAAGGGCCGAGTCTTACTTTTATAGGATCTCATCCTTATCAAAATAAACAAGATAGAGACTGAAAGTGATTCTCAGAAGAAACCTGGAGACAAGGTCTCATTACAAGCACTGATCTCCCATATTTGTCATGATAATTTGGTTTATACATCAACCCTGTCTTTGCTTCATCAGCAACCTCTTCCTGTATTAAGGAAAAATCCATGCAAATATAATTTTACAAAACAAAATGTCACAATGCGTGAAAATCGACAATAGACAAAAGCATGTCTAGCTCACACATTCCATGTGAGACAATAATGAAACAGACATCAATCTTAAGAACAACATTAGAAAATCAATTCCAGCTAGTTTATAAAAAGGCTCCAACAATGGCTCAGATACTATACTAAAAAGTGGTTTCAAGTCTAACTCAATCCCACAAAATCGGCTTGCATAGTAAGGTTTGCACTCCACTTATATATTATAATTTGACCTTATCTCTAGTCGATGTGAGACTTCCAACCATATATGGAAACAAATCTTCGTTTAACCAAGTTTTATAAAGGGAGGACTCATCCCCGACATGCATTTTCTCTTAAAATATTCATTAAAAAAGTGAAGACAATTAGTAACATACCCAGCGAATCTGTTCAGGTTTGTATTCTTTTCTCCATTTTAGACTCTGCTTCAACATTTGAGCTGCCTTGATGACATTCCAATTTCGTGAACTTAAATACCTTGTGATGGATGCATCAGAACAGTACAGAGATTCCTTAGCTGATAATGGCCCTATCAACCTTCTCACCTCAGTAATCTGGAAGAGCAAATTATTATAGGCTACATTCCTTACTCAAAACATTGTACACTGGTATTTTCACATGCAACAACAGTAATATGTATCTTTGATTCAAGGAGTGTAAAAATAATTGGACATACCTTTGCCTGATGTTCTTTGGAAATCACCATTTTCTCATGACCGTTAGAGGCAGCTTTTTCCGAAACCTCACTCATACTGTTCACTATATATAGAGAGATAAAGAATTAACAATGAACAATTGAACAATGGCCAGTACCAATTTCTAGTAGCGATAGTTATTCATCTTCGTTCCGAATAACTACAGCGCCAAAACCAACAATAGTAAGTTACCTTATGTGATTAAGCAAACTAAACCGAGGGAACCAAAGTGAATTCTGGGAGATCCTTAATTGTGGTTTCTTCATTGAATTGTGGAATTCCTTTTATAGCCACTCTTGTTAAACAGTTAATTACCATACGTAGTGGTTAACTCACAGTTATAGCTCAATTTGTTAGCAAGTTCATATCAATTGTTAGGGTAGTTACGCGCTTGCAGTATTCTATTATGTCATGTTGCACATATAAACTTAACTTCCCTCATATACTATTTCCATGCACGTTCTCACTTTTAGCTCAAGATAGTAGTTTTTTCTTTCCTTTTTCTCCCAATTATTTTTTCTTCTCAACCACATTTTCCAACACTTCATTATTATTATTTTTTAATTAAGAACTCTGTCGGCTATAAAAGTTAAACAATACAATTTTTTAATTGCAATAAAAAATTGAGATCTGACCCCAGTGAGCATGACACAACAAAACATAATAAAACAAAGTAAAAAGCTAATAAAAACCACAACAAACATAAGAGCACACACAAGTCTATACCATTTGAAAATCACACGAAACTGAATTAATTTAGATTAGTCCTGCATCTAAACACTTCATTTACCTTTCATATTCACCCTTACACCCTTTGCAACGCAAAGACATCGTTCAATACCAGTTGGAAATTATAAATTATATTAAATTAAACCATTGTTAATTTTAGATTACTTGTACATCTTCACATTTCACGCTCTCTTCATTTCTTACAGATTACGTATACCCTTTACACTGTAAGGCACACAATGTAAAACTTAACTCTGAAGACAATGAAGAGTGGTTAAACTCACAAAAAAGACAGTTACAAGACATTAACTCCCAAAATACATAGTAAGTTCGGAGCAAAGAAGAAGAGTAAAAAAGAGGATACGATAAAGTAGGTGTTAAGAAAATGGAAATAATAAAATGGTACTAGGTGCTGCTAAGACGAACATCTCTCACCTGAAGATCAGATCGATACACAATATTTAGAAAACGATAAAGAAGCAAAGAATTCACCTTATGCGTTCGCCGAACTGGTGGTAGTGTGGATTCTGGTTCTGTTCGTGGCTCTGCTTGTTTGTTAGTGTATCCTGCAAGACAGTTACACGTACCTTATTTTAATGTGATCCAAATTATGCGGTGTGCTACCAAAACTAGAAAAAACATGGTCCTAAATTTTTAGGTAAAAACATGGTTTATGTTCTAAATTACTTCATAATTTTTTATTATCTTAATTATTATTTTTAACTAGTCTTTTTTATTGGTTTTTTTACAAAGCCAATGGTATGAGTTTTCAATTCGAATGGTGTGAGTGAAGTCTAAAAGAAATTGTAAAAGTGTATCTAAATTGAGTGAAAACAGTGATTGAAAAACATAATTAAAGAAACTAATTGAAAAAACTGGTTTCAAAGCTTCTGAAAATATTGACATTTAAAGAAAAGGAAATCTCATTACGTATCAAACCATTGTAACTATTTAATTTTTGACAACATTAAAAATAAATATAAGTTCGTTAATACATTTATATAAAAATTTAGTGACCTAATTAAAATTGTTGAATACTACACCGACTTATGAAATAATTTAAAAAATTGTAATACATATCTTAAAATTAATTACTCGATTTTTTTTCGCTGATAAAACTGATTCTATGAAAAATACACATTCACTGTGGAGTAAGAATTTAACTTATGAATCTATTTGAACATTGAGGCAAATCATGTATACATTAACACATTGTTAAGAAATAACTATTACTTTCTTCCTTGTTTTTTTATCAATGTTTTGCTACATATATGTTTTTTTCGCTTCATACCCTACTAAATATGTAAAAAGTATATGTTCTGAAAAACGAAAGATTAAAGTGTGAGAAGAGTAAGCACGGGCAATCCAATAACAACTTATCTAATTTTCTTAAAAATCCCAAAATCAGATGATAAAATTGAATCATTTTTGTTGAAAAATCAATGTTTAAGAATGTTGAGATAATTAGTGTTATTTTGTGTCTTAGGATGGATTGAGTTAAATGGTCTAAAGTATAATGAATCGTTGTTCGAAAATTTAAGTCTTGTGTTAAACAGCTTAAATCATAAAAAAAAACTATTTATAAAAAATATTTCGATATCAAAATCAATTTAATTTTAAGTTAAAAATTGATGACACATTAAATATAAATCATTTATTTTTTTTATCTCAAATATTTATTTATAGATTTTTAATTGAATTTTTAATTGATTTTGATCTATTTTATTTTTAAATTGATTAACATTAAAATTAATATATTAATTCATGATCTATAGATTTATTTGGTGCCCCGTTAATGTTTGTAAGATTATCTAAAATATAGTTACTGTTCGGTACACAACAGGTCATACTATACGGTCTGTATGACTATGATTTGAAGATCTAGATTAATTTGGGCCGTAAAGTCGGTACTGCAAAATCAACAACCTTAAGTTATTTATTAAGTCAGAATTTGCTATATATATAATGATGAAGGAAAGATGTTGAAACTGAGTTGTCCTGTCCATCCGACATGTGTAGTGGTAGTTGTATGTTACCATAATGCTCATTTATTATGATGGCGTGAGTAGATACATCAGGTACACGCGTCTACCATAATTTCACACGCAAAAGAAATATATGACCGCATATTTATTGAGTCTTGAGAAAATTGTTGAACAATTTTTGCTTTAAAATACCATCCAAGTTTTTTTTTAATCTTAATTATATTATTCTTTTGTTATAACAATAATATTTTTCTTAAATAAATCTTTATATATATATATATATATATATATATATATATATATATATATATATCACATATTAATACCTTTGTTCTTGTAATTTAATAGTCGAGAATTAGTCTCATTTTTAATAGTATTTGTAATAGTATGTATAACACTTGGTGATATGAAGTTTTCTTTCCTATAACGAAAGCCAACTACAAAACTTATATTAAATAAATAAAAGGATGGTTGATATCGGAGAAAGAAAATTGGCATCACTCAACAAAATTGAGAAAATGAATTATAAGTCATGAGATTAATTATACACTTCTTTAGGTATATCATGCAACACCTTTTACATTTACATTAATTTTTATAAAGTAATATTTAACGTTCATTAATAATTAATTTGCACTAGTGTTTCTTTTTTCAAAATTTACCACGTGACCATTCTATAACTTAATTAAAAACATAATAAATATTAGAAAGAAATTCAAAATTATATTGACATGTCACTTGAGCAAGAGTTAAACATTCAACTGAAATCTTTTAATTGGTTTTGGTGAAACATTCAATAAATAATTATTACTTGGACAAAGTGTTGTGCCACCAATATTTTAAATAAAATTTCTCATTGTCACTTGAACAATATAACATCAATGAAGAACACAATAAATTGAATGATGACGAGTCCATAACAAATTTACAATCAAAATTTAAAGAAAGAGGGTATAGAAAAGTATTCCAACCAAGCTAAACAATAAATTAAAATTCAACTTAATTTCCATAAGAAATTCTTAAACCAACATATTGGAAAAAGAAAAATTAGTCCTCCATGGAATCCACACGAAAACCTAAAATAAAAGAAAAGAGAATTAAAGCACAAACAAATTCTATGATGGACCAAACTTCCACGGTTCTAAAATTAGTTTTAAATTTACATAAGATTAACTAAGGTCTCACCTAGAAGTGTATTCCGTTTAGTATGGATTGACTCAATCACACATTAATTTTACTGGAGTTGAAAAAAATTAATTGTAACTTTAAAGTTATTTAAAATTTGAGATAAAATTTGTTTCTATCTGAATTTAAAAGAGTGTTCTACAGATTAACACAATTTTCAATGAAGCTGAAAGTTTAGATATTTGTAGTAAAAAATCCAACCACACCACCTAAGTTAGATATACTATATCTATATAAATAATATCTCATATTATATATATATATATATATATATATATATATATATATATATATATATATATATATATATGAATGAGTTTGCTAATTTATGTAATATCTTAAAGTGTATTAAATTTTAATCAATAAAAATACCTTATATCATGAATAATTTTTTAAATTTTTTAAATTTTTATTTTTTATTTTTTTATTTTAAATTAAAAATAAAATTTATTAAAATATTTCTATATTTAAATTATGTCTTTTTTATATGAATATAGATTTTTTTGTCAACACACTAAGAAGTTACACAAATTAGCTAACCTATATATTACAATTTTTACTAAGCACTTTCATTAGCCCAGATGATTTTCATAATTTCAACATAAAAAAAAAGGAGAGTTCTTAACCAGTAATAACAATGGAATCCACTACAGTAACCCTATGATAATGCCTTCACACACCATTTAGTTGTTCCATCCTTATTACACTTAAACCAATTACAAAACAGGAGAAATCTATAAGAACAAAAAATATATTGCAAATAGGAGGAAGATATAACTTAAACAAGAAAAAAAAAGGTCAAAATACATTAAAATCATAAAAATAATGAAATATTTACATTTTAAATCGAATTAAGTCTAAATATAAAAAACTCAACCAGAAGACTCACAATAAATACCTAATAATAATTGTTCTGTTGAGGTAGTTGCCACATTCAAATCATAATGACAAGATGACCAATCAATACAAATTGAACAAACGTTAAGAATAGCCCGTGGTTCATTAAAAAGAATGTGTACGAAAAAACATAGGTAAAAGGTTTTTTTCTAAGCTTGATAATGGTCGAGAAATACACCACAATGAAGGTATTAGCACTCTTTACTTTATAAGAGTTTATTTAATATAACACGTAAAATAATATTTTAAACAATTTTTTTTCTCCTATTTATTTTGAAATCTCAATTTAGTTATTAGATTTTAAGTAGTTTTAATTAAAATGTGTTTAAATCATTAATGCGGTCTAAATGGTAAACGAAGATTCACACTAGTTATGGTAATATAGATTTTTTTTATTATGTAAAATATAATTGTCGTTATTTGCAAAGTTTTGTCAGAAATTTTGAACATTGTGAACAAAGGAGATGTTGAGCAGAAATTGAGAGTTTGTCATGTTCGATCAATTTAAAGTTATTTATCATTTGCTTAAAAATAAAAAACAAACAGAGTCATAGAATGAGCAAAAACATTGAAAGCAAACAAAGAACATGATCAAGTCATAAAGTCACCATCTCAAGTTCCATTAAAAAAAAGACAATCATAAACCTTGTTTCTTCATTCATCATTAGTTACCATAAGTCTTTGTTTTTTTTTGTGAACAAAACATGATCCATTCCCCTACAACTTAAAATACTTGATATTACACTCTTCTTTCAATTTCAATCTCAAAAAGACCTAGTTTTTGCACCTTCATTCTTGCAAACCCTAGTCTTGGAGCTTAAGACAATGAAAAATGGAAATGGAAATGATTCTCAAAGAAATAATTATTCTCCAAAGAGGAATTAGAAAGGCAATCAGAACGCATTTCTCTCGAGGGCATATTTTTCTTTGTTGTTCCTTTCTAACATTGGAAAAAAAAAATTAAACAATTGAATGCACTGAGGTTCATTCGACTGTTAAGAAAAAAAGGTGTTTGTTGTGCAATATTCAACGATTTGAACTTATTTTTTATATATTTTTAAAATAAAAAAAATTAATTAAAACTACTTCAAATTTAATAACTGAATTGAGATTTCATAACAAATATAATAAGGTTTATTTATCTTCTCACTTATTAATTTATTATCGGAATAACTTATTCTTAAAAATGATTTAGTGGTGAATATTTTTAAGAGGCCGTGGATGGGCACTGCTTTCTATATGTGATAGCATGTTAATCAGCCTTCTTTCATCTCAGATATCAGGTCGCGTTTCTAGAACCAATGGATCATTCTCTGATTCATCTGTTTCTTTAACACATTATTGATGTAAAAGCAAATAAGAATTATGGTCATCGTGCTTCCACCACTTACAAAATCGTTTTTTTTACTAAAGCAGTGTACCTTTTATAAATTTATTAAAATAAATAATTTTTAAAAAATATACCAATATGATAAATAGTGTAATTTTAACACAATTTTATTGTAAAAGAATGATATTAATTTTAATGCATAACATTTTTAAGTTGAAGTCATAATAAGTTAATAATTTTGATTCAATATATTTTAAATTAAAATATTCCTAATGATATTACTTTAGTTTAATTTTAGTATAATTTGTATTATGATAACATAACTTTAGTTTAAAATATTTTAAATCGAAATCATATCACGTTAATATGATTTCAGCTTAAAATATTCTGGTTCAATCATCTTAACACCACTTTAAATTTAAAAATATTTTGAATTAAATTTATATATATAAATCTATGTCATGTTGACTTCATTTATTTATATTCATGACTTTTTAAAAAAAATTATCTGTTTTGATAAATTAAAAAAAATCACACTAATTTAGTAGAAAAGCTTGCAAAATCAATTAGTTATGAAAAATTCACACGATATTTAAAATAGGTTAAACTTGAATTTATGATATTTTAAAATATTATATATTTTAAATATTTTCTTTTATAAAAAATTAAATTTAGTAATTTTTTCATTATCAAATATACAAAATTATTTGTAATATTTAAGGTATTTTAAATTAATGTTTGATTGGTATTATTTTTTAGCCAAATTTTGTTAGAAAATATTAATTAAGATTATTTTCACGATGTTGATGTTGACAACTGTCGCACCATGAATCACTGATTTTAATGTTTGAATATTTAAATCTTTCTTTAGTTTCAAAGTAGTCCGGCTGATTAATTAGATGGCTCAGGCAACTCTAACATTAGATGGCTCAGGCAACTCTAACGCGTAACAGTAACTGAAAATAGTCCACCCTATTCTTAATTTTACCTCCCCTTTCCTCTCTCCTTTCATGTATGGAAAATGATACTTGAACAACCACTTTTGACAACATTTAGACACGCGCACATGTGTCTAAATTTGAGTGATCCAGTTAGAAAAATTAAATGAAAATGGACCACTCAAATTTAGATACGTGTGCACGTGTCTAAATGTTGTCAAAAATGGTTGTTCAAGTAATACATCGAATGAAACTAACATTGATACTACAAGTTGTAGCAGTAGGTTTATTTATTTATTAATTTTAGAAGTTCAAGGTACCGAGCATGATTATTTATCATTGCAATTTAGTAAATCATACATAAAGTTGACACTTCGTGCCTTGAATCTAGCTTTCAAACTAATGCCATAGCATCTTGCTGCTTTACCTGACTCAATAAATGTTTTGGTATATTATTTCTCATTCTAATTCCTCACCCTTTGAGTGTAACCAAGCTTTCTTTCTTGTTGTCATCCTCTTTCATTCTCTCAGCATATTTATTTATGTCAAATCCTGTGTCACCATTCCCACCAAATGCAGATTCAAGTTTATCCATATCAAATAAATCCTCCAAAATCTTCTTTGAGTTCTGGTCGTCCGAATAGCAAAACTTTACTTTATTGTAAATTTCAGTTTCCAAAAAGGGCCTCATCATCTGCAGCAGTTCCCTCTTTCACGTCACAAAATGGTAATAGATTCATGATCGCTCGTAAGTCCAAATTTAGGTTTTGGTCAACGGGAGAGAGTGACGAAAGAATTTGAGAGGATTTAAAGATAATTTTTTGTTGTTGTTTATTTAAGTGGATTTGAAATAAGTGAGAGTAAATTTGGAAATAAATTTTTAATCTATCACATCAATTAAATCCTACTTCCAAATTCACTCTGGTTTACTTTCAAATCTACTCAAATAAATAATAAAAAAATTTATATTCAAATACTCTCAAATCCCCTCGATCACTCTCCATCAAATCTAATATAATCTACGTGCATATCATGAACTTTACAAGTAGCATTTAAAACTTTACCAAGGCAATGCATGTACATATAGTAGTCTCGTAAGGAAAATCAATGAAAAGGGTTTAATTTAGATACCTTGAAGAATGGCTGGAAGATTAGAGGCGCATTGAACAGAATTATCAAACCCAAGCGCATTGGATAATAGTTTTGGAATACATGGACAATTTCACGTGACGTTTTGAACGATATATCCGACATCTTGATACCCTCTAAATCTACCAGCCAAACCACCTGTTCTTGGTGTGGAGGAAGGTTTAAAATGGCATTCTCCAAGCAGTGTACGAAATACTTAACCTGTCTCTCTGTTGATTTGGAGTTCTGCAGCACAGATTCAGACCACAAAATGAAATAAAAACAAGACTGTTATCGCTCTTAAAAGTTGTTCATAAAAATAGGATTCTAACTAACCACTTATCATAGTTCATAAACCCCTGACCTCAATTTCAAAGCTGAGAGTAAAAGAATCAGCAGCACACAGCACTGTTATGTAAATTCATAAAATTAAGTGTGTTTCCTACTAACAAAAGCGAAAAACCTATTCTCATTCTTCCGTTTCATTCCAGTAGCCAAGTATGATACTATGATTACAGTTTCAGGGCTGCTGATTAAACAAAACAAGATAGAGATTGAAATTGATCCTCAGAAGAAACCTTGCGTCTAGGTGTCATTACAATCACTGATCTCCCGTACTTGTCCTGATAATTGGGTCTATAAATCGACCCTGACTCTGCATCATCGGCAATCTCTTCCTGCATCAACAAAAATTCCATGTCGAAAATCATTTCAGAAAAGTGTCATACTCTAGATTTTTTTGAAAGAGAAGACATGCCAGCCATGATTTATCTAAACTTGATAAAAGAAAGTGAAGACAAGTAGTAATTAACTTACCCAGCGGATCTCTTCCGGTTTGTATTTTTTTCTCCATTTCAGACTTTGTTTCAACATTTGAGCTGCTTTCTTAACATTCGAATTGCGTGACATTAAATACCTTGAAATGGATGCATCAGAACAGTACACAGATTCCTTATCTGATAACTGCCCTATCAACCCTCTCACCTCAGTGATCTGAGAGAAAACAATTCATCAAGAGCTACATCCTTTACTCAAGACATTGTGTGTTGATATTCTCACACTCAATATGGGTAAAATAAACTTTGTTAATATACAAAGAACGAAAACTAGAATAACATATACCTTAGCCTGCTGTTCTTGTGAAACTACCAGTTCATCATGACCCGTGGAGGCAGTTTTTTTCTGATCCTCACTCATACTGTTCAGTACAGAGAGGCAAAAAATTAGCAATGAAGAGTTGAACACCACAATAATAAGTACCAATTTATCCAAGTAATAGATATTAACCTTCATTCCAAAGGGATGCAAAATCAACTCTAGGAATGTTTTGCTTTTGGTTTCTTCACTGAAATATGATAGCATTCCTTTTATAGCAACTTAGGTTAAGTAGTTTTATATATGAGCCTCGGTGGACGTTGGTGGTTGACGCACATTTAGTTACCTCAATTTTTACACAACTTCAATTCATTGGTTAGTCTTCTGTGGGGTTGAGGATAACAATTTTTCAAACTTTATTCGTACAATTTTTTTGCATTGGTCACTGTTATTCAATTCGTTTGGTTGTGTGGAGAGATACATGCAGAAAGTATTTTTATTTCAAATTCAGTAAAATTTTGATTGTTTAATAATAAATGTATATTAAATGTAGTTAATTTATTTTAATATATATTTATAAATTTCATAAAAAACTTTGAATTAGTGTTAATTTAATAACAATTCAACTAATAATAATCGTCTTTTAATTTAATATAATAATTCTTAGTTTTAATTTTTATTTAATTCATTTTATTCTGTTCATTAATTTATTATGTGTTTTTAAACAAAGAGATCGTTGAAACTCGTATAGTTACTAACTAGTCTTATTATATGTTTCTATAGATGTTCTTCTTCACTTTTTTAACTCTTAAAATGTATTCTGTAAAAAAAAAAACAAAATCATTAAATTAAGTCTTTTAGTCTTAACGCCTCTGAACTATTTACTTTTCCCTGATATTCAAAATTTCCGTTCGCTATATCATAAGGATTATCTCACCTCAACCCTAAGACCGATACCACACTCAGTTACACATGAGATACATTTACAAGAAGAAGCATATATACGGCTCATAGTTACACAAGTTACATAGTGTTCAATTTATGTTAATATTTTATTTTAACAAAATTTATTAATAAAACCTTGAACATTAAATAAAATAATTTTGGACGGATATAAATTTCTGTTATATAATTTTTCTATTAGAATATTTTTACTTTATATGTGTCTTTTTGAAGATGTCACAATGTCTTCCAATAATGTCTACTGGTGCAAATCAACCACCATAACTTGTTCATTAAAGTTAAAGCAACACTGGCAAAGTCAAGTTGAACACAAACTACATTTATTGTGCATCAACCAAATACTTTGGTGGTGGTTATATATACCAAGTCATAATATTAATGATAGAGTAATACATATATATATATATATATATATATATATATATATATATATATATATATATATATATATTATATATATATAATATTATATATATATATATAAACTTATTAATTCAATTGCTCAACTTCATTAATTATATATTATCTTAATGATAAATTTCATATAATTTAATTTTTTTTATAGATATGGTTATTTAATAATAAAATTTACATATTTTTTAAATATTACATTGCTCGTCAAAAATAATTGAAATGATAAACATTTAAATAATTTTAAAATTATATGAAATCTTATATACAAAATCAAATTAATAAAAAGAATAAAAATTAACGTTTGAATGGATTAATTTATAATTTAGATAAATTTTACAAAATGATGTGAATGAATCTTTATATATATATATATATAGATGGATAGATAGATAGATCAAATTATTATTTACATATCTTTATATAAGCAAAGTATTTTTTCTATAATTTTACTCATTTTGGAAAAATGATTTTCTTTTATCTTTCTTCTAATAAGATAGTTTTAGATAATTAATTAATGAATGATCTTTAAATTAAAAAAAATAAAATAAAACACAAACTTTAAAATTGTTTTCAAAGATGAAATTGTTAGTAAATTTGTTAGGAATATCACATCAACTAAACATAAAATTAATATTATAAAAATTAATTTATAATATATAAATAGATACAAATATCATTTTATAAATTATTTTATAAAATTGAATTAAATTTAAAATTCATTTATTAACAAAACACTTTACTGTAGTAGTAAAAGTATTCAGATAACTGAGTCACTAGAGATTTTCAATAAATACTTACCAGAAAAAAAATAATTAAGTACATTTCATATAGCTTTTTTAGACATTGTATGATGATTAATATTAATGTATACTATCTAAATAAAAATAAGTTTTTCAAAAGAAATATATTTATATTGTCTAAATAAAAAATAAGTTTATCTAAAAAAGACTTAATTATAAGATGAAAATTACACTCAACTATACACAATAAAGATTTTTCATCACATTTCTTCGTGTCAAAGTTTATATATAAAATATATTACTAAATATTAATAACTATTAATAAATAATTAATAAAACAATAAATCCAACAAATAACAATTTTTATTAAGATAGATTTTACACCATAACTACAATATTGTATTAAAAATTAAAATTAAAATTTAATTTAATTTTACAAAATCAGTTAGAAAAGGTAAAATTTATATTATATTATATATTTTTAGTTATTCAAACACTTTCAACAAATATACTTAAAATCAAAACATCTTAAAATGCATAAGAGAAGTAATATCCAATATATGAAAATTTTTTAATTTTATTTTTATTAAAAGTAGATAATTGTATGAGTATAAAATTAAAGAATTTCATAAAATAAAAACATTGAAGGATAATATAAAAAAATCCCTGGATCAACAAAAATCTCAGGAATTGTATGGGTAGATCTGACAACAATAAAAGGACGATGACGTAAGATATGTACACTTAACACTAAATTCATACCAAATTTCTGTTCTCGTAATCCTTTGTATGATCATTAACTTGAGCACGTATTTATTGGTAATTACATCAAAGCTTGGTTCCAAGAATTCCACGAATATCAGCTACTTGGGTGGACAAAAATTACACTTTTTGTAGACCAATGCAAAAACATAAATAAAAAAATAACGTGCATTTTAATTCCTAAAGATTAAATGAGAATTCTGAAAACTCAAGATGTAGAAATTAATATTAGCCTACAAAAAGTTTGACTTATTGTTAGAACTTTATATAAATGTTTACTGAAAATTCTACGTCATACTACACTGAATGGTGATGGTTTCTTTCTCAATATGGATTAATTTGTTTTTGAAATTATTTTTCTAGGTCGATTTTTTTTAAAAAATTCATTTAAAACCAAGCCATATCTTGTTGGCATGATTTCATTGTAAAAAAATCATCACTATTTTTTATAATTTCTGACTCGTGAAGCTGAAGTTGTCCGTGTAAACTGCTGAATTTATGGAGATGAACAAGAATCTCCATTAGGATTAAATGTAATTAATCATACATTAATTAAAGTCGTGAAAGGTTTGAACAACTTTTGTTTAAGCTAAACTCGTGTTTGAATTGAACCACTTCTTCCAAAAGTAAGCTTCTAAAGTCGTACAAGAACTATAAGATATCTTTCAAAAATATACTTCAATGATTTTGCAATTTCTACATAAATGAGTATATTGAGTTACACATAAGTCATACAATTATTTATACAATTATTTCACGACTCCTTTAAAATTATTAAAATACAAATTTATTAATATGAAATAAAATAAAATAAATTAATAAATATAAAAAATTAAAATAATTGAAGTTGTTTGCCACAAATATAATTATCATAACAAATTAATAATAAAAACTTTGTACTTAAGTTATACTATCTTAATTTTTCAATTTTTTATACCGTAAATTTATTTATTTTATTTTATACAAAAAAAATTGTGTCCTAAGAGTAAGATTTTTATCCATGAATATTATGTTATTCTAATTTTTGTATAGGCTTAATATCACCTTTGACTTCAAATTTTATCTGACTTTGTTTTGATGACTCATTTTTTTTAGTGTTTGATATGGTCTTAATTTTGATAATTTATGCTTAATTTACTTTTTTTTATGACGTTATCTAAACCATTATTGATAGATGAATAATGTTTGTCACGTGTCACTTCATGATTTTTATATTTTTTTAATTTAAAAAAGTTCTTCACGTATTTTGTGTCTTATATTTAATTAGTCTTAATTTTTGTTAATTTTGTTCAATTCAATCCAAATTTTAAATTTTATAAGTTTTAAAATTAGATAAGAAATTGTTCACTATTTTTAAAATTAAAATCATACAATTATTTGACGACTCCTTTAAAATTATTAAAATACAAATTTATTAATATAAAATAAAATAAACTTATAATATAAAAAATTAAAACAATTGAAGTTGTTTGTCAGAAATATAACTTTATCATAATAAAATAATAATAAAATATTGTACTTAAGTTATACTATCTTAATTTTTTTCAAATTTTTATACAGTAAATTTTTTTTATTTTATTTTATATAAAAAAAATTGTGCCTTAAGAGTAGGATTTTTTTTTCCATGTATATTATGTTATTCTAAATTTTTTATAGGCTTAATATTAGGGATGGCAAAAAAATCCGCGCCCGCGGATATCTGCGGATAAAATCCGCAACGGATAGTTGGTACCCACGGATATTTACTATCCGCGGGTTACGGGTAGCGGGTTTTTTAATACCCGCTTATAAACGGGTCGGGTGCGGGTATTATACTATCCGTATCCACGGATATCCGCTACCCGCAAAAAATAAAAATAAAAATTTAATTTATATTTTATTAAGTTAAATTTAATTAAAATTAACATTAATTTATATTTTATAAAGTTAAATATAATTAAAATTAAATTTTAATTTATATTTAATTTAATATATATTATATTTTATATATTTTTTGTAATTTTATTTAAATTTTATTATAATATTTTATAAAAATATATTTTTTTAAATATTTATGGGATATCCACGGGTATCCACGGATATCCGCGGGTTTTAAAATATCCGCGGATATTTTTTAAGCGGATATCCGTGCGGGTAGCGGGTCGGGTAGCGGGTGGATTTTTTTTTGTCGGGTCGGGTTGCGGGTAGGCACTATCCGTGCCCGACCCGATCCGTTGCCATCCCTACTTAATATCACTTTTGATTTCTAATTTTGTAGACTTTGTTTTGTGAGTATTTTTTTTTCAGTGTTTGATATGGTTTTAATTTTGATAATTTGTTCAATTTATGTTTTTTATGAAGTCATCTAAATCATTAATGATATATGACCAATGTCTCTCACGTGTAATTTTATAATTTTTATTTTTTAATTTTTTCTTAATTTAAATATGTAAAAAATAAGTTCTTTACATGTAACGTGTCAATGTTTTATATTTAATTAGTCTTAATTTTTATTATTTTTGTTTAATTTAGTTACAACTTTTATTAATACTATTCAATTAAGTTATAATTTCATCCTCTCTAACTTCAGATTAAATTTAATTTTTATTAAATCCATATTTTTATTAAATATTTATTTTATTATTTTTAAATCAACTCTAACTATATTATTGAAATATAATTATTATATTTATGCTTGATTTTCTTTACATGTAAAAAACAGGGTCAAAGTTTGTTTAAAATTAATGAAAATTTCTTCTTCTAATTTTAAAAATAAAATATAATTTCCATTCTAATTTTAAAAATAATGAATATTATTCCTTATAATTTAAAAAAAAAACTTCTAATTTTAAAAATAATGAAGAATTTTCCTTCTAATTTTAAAAATAATTTTATAACTTTAAAAATAATGAAAAAAAACTCTTTTAATTCTAAAAATAGTGAATAATTTTTCATCTAATTTTAAAACTTATCAAATTTAAAATTGGGATTGATTTGAACAAAATTAACAAAAATTGTAACTAAATTTAACAAAAATAATGAAAATTGTGACTGAATTGAGTACAAGATATTAACACATGGAATTAACACTGACATGCAACATTGATACTAACTTGACACGTGACATTGTCACTAACTTGACATGTGACACTGATATTGCCACGTGACACAATATTGACTTTACACGTGGACAACTCTTTTAAAATTAAAAAAAATCTCAAAAAAATATTTATTTTATTTAATATTAGTAAAGAAATCATCAAGATCAATGCTAAAATGATCTAATATAAGTACGATTTTAGTTTTAAAAAAATTAAATATATGATTAATTATATTTAATTTTAATAAAAGTCATCTTTTATTTCTACGACTTCAATTATGTGAGCTACATAATTAAAAAATTATTAAGATAGTAACAATATCTGTAAAAGCAAATTAATCCATATCGGTAAAAGAAAAAGTTATTGTAATGGTCTTAATATTTATTTTACTTCATGTGTATACATTATTCTTGGTTTTTCCATGAGTACACGACAAGTTATACCTGAAATAAAAACTCATATGTATGACTCCTACAAGAGAACGATAATTCTGCAACTCATTGTTACCAATTCTTCTCTATTAGAGATTTAAGTGAGTCTAAGTCTCATTAAATAAAAATGAGAAAGTAGAGCACTATGTAAAAATGAAAGACTCATTGACTCATTGTCTTAAGGTTTTAAGTAAAGAGTGGTGTCAATCTTCTATATGATTGTGCTCATAATTATGTCTTCCGGGTGAATTCCTCCTCAATAGACTCAACATTCTTCATGTCAAACCTTCTCAACCGTGCTACTTCTCCTCATTATCTTCAATATCAGACCCCACCACCATCAGTATCATCCCCTGTCAAGAATTAAGAGTATTCAACATTCACCATACATACTTTTAGTGTAAGTTATATCCTTCACCACGAAAAAGTTTCCTTGTCCAATTTTATGATAGTTACATATACTTTCTTTTTTATAATATATGAAGACGGTGTAGTATTTTAATTATTTTTTTGAGTCTCAATCTCAACCACCTTTATGACATATTCCACCAATTTTCATGTGGATCCACCATCTTAATTTATACTATTAAAGTATCCTACTCTTAATTGGACCCACCCCACTAGTAATGTGGTGTCATAATTCTGGCCCTTGTATTTATAAGTCTGTTTACTTGCATGCATAAATCATCAGTGGTTGATAGTTGATCCAGAAAAACCATCCTTCATCATTCAATACTCTTTCAATTGGTTGCAAACAATTAGGATTTTCTTAAACAATGATTAATACATATGAATATTGTTTCGGTTTCAATTTAAATACATCTTACTTCGTTAATCTTTCGAGACATATTTTAAAACTAAAATTATGATAAGAGAATTTTTAATTTCAAAATGAACATTAAATCTATTAACCTTTTTACATGGCTTAAATATGACCAGAACACAGAAGATTAAAGTGTTATACAATTTATTATTGACTTGATCAACCACTCATTCTCATCTTATTACGTTATGTTACTAAACTTCAATGAAGCTCTATGACAGATTGAGTGATGAATGCCAAATGATTACGTGGAAAGTTCCACATCAAGATAAGGCCAATTCATAGTTTATAAGTGGATGTAAACCTCATCCTACAAGCCGATTTTGTGGGGTTGAGTTAGGTTTAAAGTCCACCTCTAACAGATTTTTCATTAGATTTATAGTGCAGATTTTTTTGACAAAATTGAGAGAACATAACTCTGTCTTGGGTTTGAGTCAAGCTATTTTTACTAGTTTTTAACAGGTTTAATGTCTCAATAGGTCCTTATTTTTGTCTAGAATCTCAAATAGGACCCTTTTTTTTGCGTCTCAATTGGATGCTTATTTTTGTAAAATTGAATCAAACAGGACCTTTTCGTCAAATTGATCAGACGACATTAAATATTGTGTGACCTTACATGCTGACAGTGTTGTTTTAACACACATGTCATTAAAAACGTGGGTAATTTCTATTATTTTAAATTTTGAATTAAAAAATTAAGTTACAGGGCAAAGTTGATAAAGTTGGAAATCCAATTACAGAAAGCCTCATACTTGCAATTGCGATGTGAAAATCCAATTGCGATGTGAAAATATGGAAATGAAATTGGGGAAATTTTGAGTTTTAGGCTCGTCAGTCATCCATCATCCATGTGAAGCCCTTGTATAAAATCTGTTTTCGAAACTAGGGTTTCTCACTCGTCTTCTGCTCTCTGAGCACGCCAATCTGTTCCTCAGATTCAACCCTTCGCATTGAGCCAATGGGAAAAGCCTTCGACATGGGAGCCGTTCCGTTCAACTCCGACGGCTGGGGACCACCGTAAACAGCGGCCGTTGACGGTAGCAGCAACCTTCCTCTCAACGTTCCCTTTGCCCCCTTCTCCCATTCTGACAAATTGGGCCGCATCGCCGACTGGACCAACAATTTCAACAACCCGACCCGCTTCAAGAACCCCGCAGATTCCGTCTTCGACTTCACCAACGATGACTCCTTCCCGGCCTCCGCTGACGACGACGAGACGACGACGCCTCATTCCGCCTCGTTGATGGCAAGCCTCCACCGCGCCCCAAATTCGGCCCTAAGTGGTGTTTCCAACAGCAGCGTCAGCTTTCGCAGCGTCGCGACGAGGCGTTTCCACCCCTGCTCATTCTGCAGACTCCAATCTGCTCCAGCAACCATAAGCATCTTCGTGTCAACTTCATCCCCAAATTTCACAGCCAAATGAAGACGAGTATTCCAATTTGACATATCTCGCCGGTCTATCAAAGTGGAAATGGCATCAGCCTTTTCTTCCTCCGCAATTTAAACCGCTTTGGTGTGAATCGCAATTGCAGAGAGAACGGGACTTTCTGTAAATGAATTTCCAACTTCGCCAACTTTGCCCTTCTGTAATTGAATTTTCATTCTTTTAAGTTAATTTTTTAATTTAAAATTTAAAATAATAGAATTCACCCACGTTTTTAATGACACGTGTGTTAAAATAACACTGTCAGCATGCCAGGTCACACAATACTTAACGCTGTCTGATCAATTTGACGAAAAGATCCTATTTAATTCAATTTTACAAAATTAAGGACCCAATTGAGATGTCAAAAAAAGAAAGGATCATATTTGAGATGCTTGAAGAAAAATAGGGATCACCTTTTTAATATTATTTGTTTGCTATACTTTTAAAATACTATGTTAATTTTTTTGATATATTTAAAACTTTATTTAATATATTTTAAAGACACAATAGAAAGAGTATAAAAAAGTTAATAGAAAATTTAAATTTGTTGAATTCAGAGTTTATAGTTAGCCCATAACGCGACCTCGCTTTACTATCCTTGTAATTTTGGTTTTCTTTTTGTTTCCTTTCATACCATTAATAGACAAAATTATATTACAAGTACATTGAGAATCTTTTGACAGATGGGAATAAATAGATATAAGTGATTCATGTAATATGATATTCATGTAACAAGAGAGATATTGAAACCGAGCATGCCAATTAAGTATTTATAATTTGAGGATTTTAAACAATACTTTTCCACAACTCTTTTTAACACCTCCAATTATATAAATGTGATAGTATTATGTTGAGAATAAATGTGACTCAAAGTATGACTATAGATAAAAATAACAAAATTAAACACTATACAATATAAAAGATTTTTTTGAAAATTGAAATGGCGTTGTTGTTATGATAGAGTTGTTATTATACTATTTATAGACTTTTTTTTCACGTAAGTTCGATTATATATGTATAATATGGAGTCCTACTCCCACATAAGACATGCAGTTGACACGACTTTTAATAAAAAATCAAAAATCTTATACATGTTGGACTATTACTGTCATTATGATAAAGGTATTGTTAAAACGATTTAAGCCTTTATCGATTATGATATCACTATTTTTTTATGTAGGGGTTTATTAGATTTGGTTATTTATGTGAGACATTGAGTCTTATTCCATATAAGACATTTGATTATACTTTTAATTTAAAATCTAAATGTTTTGTGAGTTGAAATATTATTATGATTATAGTGGGTTGCTGTTATAGCAATTTAAACAATCATCATAACAAACTATCAACTTTAATATCATTTATAGAATTTTTTTCATATAAAAAAATTTATTGAATTCGATTATATATATATATATATATATATATATATATATATATATATATATATATATATATATATATATATGATATTGAATCTTATCACATACTATATTGACATGGCTTTTAATAAAAAAATCTTCAAATAATATATTTATGAAATTTTCATTTTATATAAAATTTAATTTTGTAAGTTTTACTCAATATAAAACTTTGAGTCAAAATTATTTTTAATATGTTCAATGGTTAAACAAACTAAACAAAAAAAATGTGATTTTTCTTCAAATAAATTATGAAAAAAGTATTTCTAAACAATTACAAACTTTCCGAATTTACCCGGTATTAAAATGTATTTGCACTGCAGAATATAAAAAGGAGTGGTTTAGTCCTGTTCTTAATTTAAAATAATACTTTTGACAACTGAAATAATCATTTAACAACTGTATTACAATAACATAAATACTTAACTAATGAATTAAATGGAAGTTATCGTCCTCCTCGTTCAAAACAGTTTTTTGCGAATCACATGTCTGAATTACTGTATAAGGGTTGACGCTCAATATATTTATTAATTACAGGTGTTGTTATGAACGTGACAGTACACCACATGACTCGAAAAAGTAGTGAATAGGCTGATCTAAATGTACTGAAGATCTACTAGACATCTGGTACAAAATGTACATCCCATTAAAAACTGCAGTTACTTTCGAACCAAAATCCAATATTATTCATATGATTTTATTATTAGACTTGTATTCATAAATTTTTTTTCTGATTTGTTTTCCTAAAATCGAAATCGGTTTCTAAAGTAATGATCGTTTTATTTAGGATAAATTAGTTTTATATGGTTGATGGATAATCTTTAACATGTTTTTTTTAATATTTACATGTTAGAGTATATATTGGGTTAGATATATTTTTATTTTTTAAGTAATTTTTTTTTAAATTTTGGTTCAATTTATTTTTTAAATTTTATAAATAGATTTAGTTTTTTAGTTTATAAAAAAGTATTGGAGTTATTTATATTATTTGAAATATTTTTTTTAATTTTAATTGATAAATATTTAAAATCTTAAATAAATTTAACAAAATTTAATTAGAAGAACTAAATTGACTCAATTATAAAAATTATGAAAGACTAATTAATCCAAAGTTCCAAATAAGAATTTATTCCAATTTTTATCTTAAATTAAGAATAAAAACGTATTTAACTCGCATAAATAATGAGTAACAAAATAAACTTTAATTATATATTATGAAGTGAGTTTATTATTAACTTGTTATAAAAAATTGATTTATAAAGTAAATTTTTTTAAAATTGACATTGTAATAAAAATCCTTTAAAATGGAGACATTTATATTTTAGGCATAAGAATAAGAAATTCAAGGTGATATAATATTGACTTCATAATAAGAAACACAGTATATATAAACTTTGACGTTATACTAAAAGATGAGTTTCAACTTAATTTATCCTTAAAAAGATTTAATTTATAAAATACAAATAATTTAATTTATATATTATAAATTGATATTATATTTAGTTAACGTAAAATTGAACGTATGTCCATTACAATTAAATATGGACATTTCATGTGTTTGTTGACTTTATGGATGGTTTGATAGTTAGACGAGAATTAACAAACTTTGCAAAACAGACTATAGACTATGAAAGCATATTATAATATAAAGTGAATTTAAATCTAATAAATTTTAACTAAAATAATTTTGTAAAGTAAAGATTATTTCTAATTATATTATGTGAGATAGAATATGTAAATGAAATCAAACTAATAGCAGGTAAATTTGAGAAGTAAATATCTAGCAGATCAATTTGACACGTTCTCGTTCCTCTTTACTTCATTAAGTTTTAAGAAAAGAAAAAAATCAATTGATCCTATAGTCTTGTTCTCCTTGAAATTTTATGAAAAAACTCGCATAAGAATTAATTTTTATTTATTTATTAAATAATAATATGATTATAATTAGAGGAGTGTTTTCAAGACATCTATAAACATATTTTATATTTTTAATTGAAATAAGACGTCTATAATTATTAATGTGATTTTCAATAACTAGAACTAATACGAAATATTAAGAAGAATAGATTAAAATGTGAAGTGAACCCCCAATGTCAACAAAAAGAAGTGTTCCACAAAGTATCTTAAAAGAAATCTTAACGAGTTACGCATTGAAAATACAGTTCCAAAGTAAACCTTGTGAGGAATATTTTTGTGAAAGTGCTTGTTTTGTAAAAGGTTGGAGCTGGCAAAATGGGCCCATACTGTACGCATCCTTGTAAATTATTACTTCCTGCACCCATATTTTTTCTTCCTGCATCCTATAATTGTCAGAATATCAAACTTGTTCCTGTGATAGAAGTTATGAGTGGGAGCGTATTGAGTGTTATTATTGTTGTTTGTTGGAGGTGATTGTGGATGTTTGAATTTCAAAGTTTTTGAATTGTATATTAATAAAAAATTGTATTTCAAAACTTATAATTTCAAATACACATTTTTAATTTACATTTTAAATTATATATATGGATTTGAAAATATTTTTGAAATACATTTGTAATGAATATTTTGAAAATACCATGGATGGATCCACGAATCAAATCAAATTATAGTACATTACTTTGTCTCATGATCCCAAACTGTTCAGAAACATGTCAGCTTGTGACAGTTGAAGAAAAAATCTGTAGCAGGGAACAGTAGTTGATACACTTACATTTACTTAACATGATTTTTGTAACGAAAAGGTGAAAACTAATGTGTTAAAATGAGTGTAAAAGTATCTGAAAGTAACTTTTTTTCATATGTAGCATCAAACAATTATGTCTATGGGGTGCTCTTGATCATCCACAAGCAACACCTGAGACCCTTCTTCAATAATCATTGCACCAGCTTCATTTGCTCTACTAAGATGTTCGCAAGGACTTACGGCAAATCCAACATGAGCCATTTCCCCTGCATCAAGCATCACGCTCTGGAAACCAACCAACTGTTTCAGAGGGTTTCCACTTTTCTGGATTTTAGGCCTCATAAACAGCAACACAGGATGCTTCCCCACCATGCTTCCATGATTTTGAACTCTCACAGTGACCGAGAGTGACATGCTTTGGCAGGTTTGTTCTCCCAACTCCGAAACAAGTTTGTACCTTACGGTTTCTGAATTTTCAACCGTGAAATGAGTGGATGATTGGTTCAAGTGAAGCTTGTCATGTGTAACAGAAACAAACTCATAGGAATACTTCGAGTAGCTCAGTCCATAGCCAAACTCATACACTTTTGGACCTTTGTAAAATCGGTAAGTTCTCCCAGGATAGCCCGTAGAAGGATCGGCTCTCATTCTCATGTCTGTCATGGGTACTTTGATGTAATCTTTTGGGTACCAAGTAACTGGAAGTCTTCCTCCTACATAGTATTCATGACAGGCAGCAGCGCACACCATTTCGGTAATAACAGAGTATAGTTAAAACACGAGTAAAGTGAATGATATTTTGATTAAAAGTTTTGTAGAGTCAGAAACTAATAAAAGTTAAAGGGGACATTGAATTGATAAAATAGCAAAGAAATCACCTGGGTTGTGGTCGCCAAAGATAATCTGTGCAAGTGCAATGCCTCCAAGTTCTCCGGGATAACCAGCCCAGAGGATGCCTCCAATTTTGTGGTTATACTTGGCTGAACTGATATCTACAGGCCCTCCACACAGCAGCACCAAAATAACTGGTTTTTTAGAAGCTTCGGCAACGCTGTTGATGAGTTCAAGTTGCTTGCCCGGCAAGTCTAGATGAATGCGATCACGTTCTTCCCTCTCTTCACTTTGATCCAATCCCATAACCAGCACCACATAATCCACTTTTTTTGCAACTTCTACTGCCTGCTCGATTTTAGCCGAAGAACACTTTGGTCCACCATCACACCCAGGATGATAAACGGCGTTCTTAACGTAGTGCTGAAAGCCTTGCAATATTGTGACAAATTTACAAGGAGGACCAGCATAGTTTCCAAGAAGAGTTAGTGGAGAAGCATTGGCATTGGGTCCTATCACTGCTAGGGAAATACTGGGGCTTGTTATTGGAAGTGGTAGAAGTGTGGGAGAGTTTTTTAAGAGGACAATGCCATTTCTTGCAGCTTCAAGAGCAAGATATTGGTGCTCTTTGGAACACACATGATTCGGACCAATCATACCAAATGGGAGACTGCTTGGATTTCCACCAAACAGGCCTAACCTCATTCTAATAGAAAACAGGTTGTGAAGGGCACGGTCTATTTCAGACATGGATACTTTTTTCTGCAACACTGCCGATTCAGCATGATCCGTCAGATAACTTCCACATTCCACATCCATCCCTGCAAAGTTTAAAAACATATTCACTGCGATGCATCTGAAAAAATTGTTTGAGATAAAAAAATGTCTCCATTCTGGTATAAGATAGTTTAATATTATTTTGAGACTTAAAACAAATCTAGTTTATGACTAACTTCTGATTGTTATTGAGATAATAATATTACTCCAACTATATCCTCATTCAGTGATATCATAATTATTAGTCTAGAAAACATGAATTAAACAAATATTAATTTAAAAGTTTAAACAATTTCAATGTAATTTGACGGAAAACATAGCTCCTATAACAATGGTCAATGTAATTTTTTCAGTAAGCACCATTTCTCTTTAAAAAATTCTTGTTGTTTCGTGAATTTTTTTTAACATTTTCCTAATATATCATCCCAACCATTTTTAAAATCCACAACGCACTATTTTTTTCTATTTAAAAAAATCTCAAATTAGTCACTTTGGATTATATTTTTTTTCCTTTATAAACAAACGTGTGCTCTTTCTCTCTAAATTGTAGCTACCAATACTTTTATAATTTAAAACACTTTTTGTTTCCAATGTGTTTTTAAAACTTTAAATGTATTAACTAAACATATTTTATTTATAATTTTAAATATTTTTTAAAATTGTATTTCATAAATTTCACTTAAATTTTAAAATACACATGCATAAGTTTGCCACCATAAATATTGGATAATGATATTTTGACAACAATTTTTTTTTACTAATATTTTAACATCATTTATATGTATTCTGTGATTAGTTCTATAATTACTTCATAATTAATAATAATAAGTATAAATACCAAGATAAAATATTGTTAAAAAATGTGGTGAATATCTTATCTTATATTAGCAAGCCTGCGTGGAAAGTAGAAAGAAAGTCTTCTTGTGGGGGCTCACATGTCGGAAAATAATTAACAATAATTTGTATTATTGATATGCATGTTAATGGTATTATTGATAGAAGAAGGGAAAATACAAAAATGGGAACCTTAGAAACCTAAAATGTTAAACGATTACTTAAAATATACAGAAAGGTAACATAGGAAATACTAGTAAACATATTATGGTACCGAGTATAACTGGGCCAAGGCATCGATTTTGTCATTAATATGGTTGAGAATGAATAGCATCGTAAAGCCATGTTACTGTAAACCGACAGAAGAAAGGTGATAAAGGTCTCTACGTATACATGCGATTTAGGTAATCACCCTTTAAGCTATTTTGTGGTTTTAATTAGCGACCAAGATTTAACAGTGCCATTAGCGACGAAGAGAGAGACATACCAGCACGAAGAACATCAGCTACAGCTTCCTCCGCTGATTTCGTAAACCCTTGCTGGTCATGTATGATCCCGACTGCTCCACAATCCGACGTAATATAGCCACGGAAATGCCATTTTTTTCTGACCGTTTTGGTTAACAGGTTGAAATCCGCACAGCTTGGAACTCCGTTCACGCGGTTGTAAGCACACATTATCCCACTGGCCCCTCCTTGCTGTACGCAACTCTGAAACGGTGGCTGGTACGTGTCCGCTAAATCTTGCAAACTCACCTGAAACAGATCTTATCCAAGAGTTCAGAAGAAAGAGAAAAAGGTAATTGAGTGGTGTGTGGAGTGAAGTGGTTACTTACGCGAGCATCGAAGAGAAAGCGATCGACGCCCTTCCAATTGTCCAGATCGTAAGCGGTGAAGTGTTTGCAACAGGCGGAGGCTTGAAGGTGGCCCCTCAACTTGCCGCCGTGGAAGGAATCTCCTTGGAGGCCTCTGACGTAGGAAACTGCGTAGCGAGAAGTGAGGAGAGGGTCTTCGCCGGGTGTCTCTTGCCCTCTGCCCCATCGCGGGTCCCTGAAGATGTTGATATTGGGAGCCCAGAAGGTGAGGCCCTGGGCCTGGGCTGCATTATAGATTGCGCGGGCTTCGATCCCAATGGCGCGTCCGATTCGGTACCAGAGGAGGGAGTCGAAGGTGGCTGCACTGAGGATGACCTGAGGGAAGCTGGTGGCGGAAGAGATGGAGGCATTGAAGTGGATGCCGGGGCCGACGTTTCCTACGCCGTGGAGGGCCTCGCTCCACCACTGGTAGGCGGGAATGCCGAGGCGGGGAATGGAAGGAGCAGTGTTGACGAGTTGGGAGAGTTTCTCTTGAAGTGTGAGTCTGGAGAGAAGGTCTTTGGTTCGTTGAGGGATGGGGAGTTTGGGGTTGCAGAATGGGTAGGATTTGGAGGCAGGATTGGACCAATCGCAAGCGAATGGTGGGTTAGATGAGTGAGCAGTGTGAAGAGTCAGGAAAATGATGGCTGCAAAAGTGAATCTGATGTCCATTGCTACACTCCCATTTCTCAATTATTGTTCCCTCCCACCATTTTATATCCCATCTTTTTCACCTCACATTGCCTCTATTACTCAAGACACAAACAAAAAAGGGCAAGTGGCTACAGCTCACGCAAAAGGAGAGGGAAGAAATACAAAGGTTAATACTGCAGGGGTGGAGATTCAAACTACATGAACTTTCAAGCGTTGATATATAATGCCATTGATATGAATAACTACAAAATGTACTCAAGCATTGTACTTATCAATATAGCCCATATTACCTAGTAGATAAAAGGTGTACATAAAGAAAATTTGTATAGGTCAAATTGCTCATAAAAGCTTTATAAATTAAGGCTATCTCTAAAAATAATTCTTTAAAAATTAAAAAAGAGAGAGAAAAGATAATGACTTATAAAAAACCTTACGTACATACAAAATATTTATTGAATGAAATGTATACTTAGTATGGATAGTCAAATTTAATTAGTTAAGATGAGACTATATCAAGTTTATAAAGTCGAATCAGTTAAGTTGAATAAATTCAAATAAGGTAAAAGACAAATTATGTTTGAATCAATTTGAGGTTGAACTATAGTATAAGTTAATGAATTAAATCTTATTCAAATTAAGTCAAATTGTGTTAAGACAAATTTCGATTCAGAACATACTTGAATCAATTAAGTGTTTAAAATTAATATAATTTTTAAAATATTTTAAATTATTTAGACCCTTGTTCTAAGTATTTTTAAAAAGGGTTAAATATGTTTTTAGTCCCTGAACTATCAAGCGTTTTTATTTTTCGTCCCTATTTCAAACTTTGTACGATTTGATCCCTGTCCTTAAGGAAACCATTATTTTTGGTCCTCCAAAACAAACGGCGTTAAAATTCGGGTGATGTGGCTAACGTATAGCCACGTGGGATGACATGTATCCTTTCTAACGTTTGCCACATGTGTTTACATTTTAAATTGAAATTGATTACTGATTAAATGAGATGACGGAGATAAGGACTTATATACTTACTAAGGGATGAGATCTTCTTAAGCGAATCAAAGACGAGCAAAGACGAGCACATAATTTCAGCTGGAAAGAAGGTTGAAGGTGACCCGCAAAAGGGTGGATTTCATCTTCTTCAACATTGCTGTAGTTGGTTACGTAAGTTCATTTTCCTCTTTCGTTTCGTGTGAATGGATGGATTTGGGATATAGGGTTTTTGTTGGGAGTAGTCAAACTTGATTTAGTTTGGAAATTACTGTATCAGGGAAATGGAAGTTGACAAAGGAGGAAATGGTTGCACACGAAGGAGTATTGGTTCTGGAATGTCCGAAACATGTGGATCCTCCTCTCACTTAGCTTCAAGAAATTGTGGTTGTGGGAAAGATTGTTGCTGTTGAAGGCAACTACATTGAAGAACAAAGGGAGACTATTTTATAGATGTAGAAATTGGGCAGTAAGTGAGAAAATGTTTTACTTATTGTGATGAAGTTTGTATTCGTGATTTGTAATTTCTTTTGCAGAGTACTTCAAGTTGTAACTACTTTGAATGGGTTGATGAAGGAGACTCTAAATTGAAGGAAGCTTACAAAGGAGGAGTGAAGAAGTTGAAGTCTGTATTGAAAATGTTGTGTTGGATCTAAGGAAGAAGAAAGACAAGTTGAAGAGGAAATTAGAGCAAGAGAGAAAAAAGTTCAAAATGATGTTGGTCTTGTTTGTGTTGTCATTATGGGCATTAACAGTGATGTTTTGTATTATGTTTGTGCTGAAGATAAATTGTAATTAGATTGGTAATGTTGTGTTGTGGATGTACTTTGAAGTTTTAAATTGAATAAAATGTGGACAACATATGTGATTACGTTGTGTTATGTGCATTTCTGTTTTATTTTAAATAAAAGAGTTTGACAGCATAGTTTATAAAAATCTCAACCAGTAAAAGCATTATACTGGTATGCGTAATTTGGACATGTGAATGAAGTCTTGAACCAGTAAAAGCATTATAAAGAATGACCAAGTATCATTGGATGTGGATGGTTTATATAAAAATGTGACAAAAATACTTATAACATCAGAAAGCACAATGTGACAGCAAAAAGCACCAGTGTTGAACCTGATAAGGTTTTTCACTTATAACATCAATCTTGCAAGATTATTGAACCTGAAAACATACATCAAAAATAGCAACTCTGTCTATTGTAATATGCCAACCCCCTACTGCTTTGAAAATAACTAATCCAACAAGTAATTTAAAGCACAATGACTGAAATGGACAGTGGACAATGAAGAGTAAATTGTCATCGAAGTACAGAGCATTGCATTCAACAAAAATAACACAAGAAATTACAGAAGTGGTCCCCGAGCAGTTTAATTAACAGAAGAAGTGGTCCCCTAGTACTTTAATTAACATTGGATGTGGTACACTATATGACAAACAAGTTGTCCAAAAAATATTGTGCCCACTACAAATGGTCTCCCTAAGTGGGTCCCAATCAGTACATTATAGCATTAAAAAAAGTCTGTGGATGTCAATTGCAACTTGCTTGAGACCCTAGAAATTGTGCAGCCAATCTTGAGGATGTTCTTCTTCCCCCTTGACGCATATGTGCAGCCCCTCTAAGTTGTGATGTTCTTTGACCTTGTGAGGTTGATGCAGATGGTTCAGCAGCCGCTGCAGTTCTTCTTGCAGATCCTCCCCTTCCAGTTGATGCAGATCCTCCCCTTCCAGTTGATAAAGATCCTCCCCTTCCACCTGATGCACTTCTTCTTGCAGATTCTCTCCTTCCAGTTGATGTAGATTCTCCCATTGCAGATGTGCCTCTTGTGTCCTGTCAAAGGCTTAAGGTAGTTAGATTTGACATAGTTATAAATAAATGAATTTGTAAATAACATGTTCAGGAGGAAGTACCTTGCTTTTCTGCCCCCTTTTACAACTTCTAACATTGTGTCCATATGCATTACAACTGCTACACTTCATACCAATATTTTTCTTGGACAACTTTGAATGGCTGACATATTCATCAGCTTCTCTTCTTCTTAACTTTTAGGCCTCCCAGGAGGTGTTTTTAAGTGGGTGGCAGTAGTGGGGCAGTGTCGGATGTAGGCCAAAGTTGTTGTCCATTGATTAGAATTATTTCAGGTGCATAACAAGTGTTATAAGCATGTTTCTTGTAATATGGATGAACATAATCTTCTGGGTTTTCTAATTTATAATGTATGGCAGCAACAACATGTCTACAAGGTATTCCAACCAAATCCCAAAAGTAACAACTACAACTATGATTACTTATATCAACTACAAACTTGTTCATTGTAAAGCCATGAGTGACTTCAAATTTAGCATCCCCTGCCCAAACTAGAAGCCAATTCCCACTCTTTTCAACTTCCCTATCAAGTCTTTTTCTCGGTTTAGGCATAACATCACCAGGATAATTGATCACTTTTTCTCTAAGTGTTGCAAACCTACTCATAATATATGACCTAATCCATTCCATCATAGTAATTATAGGTTTGTCTCTTGCCAGCAAAATAGTACTATTAAATGACTCAGTCAAATTATTGATCAACACATCACATCTAGGATAAGCACTAAATGCATGTTACACCAAGATTTAGTTGGAATTGTCATTAACCAATTATAAGCATCACAATTCACAGTCTTCAACTCACCCTTTTTTTTTTCCCGGTCCTGAAAGTATGTTGCCTTGGCAGCCCCTATCATAAGGTCTCTAATGAGTAGTCCTCCACCAAATTTCTTCTTATAGTTGTTGTACAAATGCCTTAAACACAGCCTGTGCTCCACCCCATTCAAAATCTCATCAAATACTGCCATTAATCCCTGTCAACAAATGCCAACAGCCTTTAATAAAGTAACTTAACAATTTCAATAAAAGAGGGAATGAAAAAACATATTGATGTATAAAGTAACTTACCTTTTGCTGATCCGAAATAAAGATCCACCGTTGACAATCTATGCCACCAATATCACCCAGCAGCAGCTCAAAAACCACCTCCATGTCTCTTTGCATTCATTTTCAACCACAGCAAAAGCTAGTGGGAAATATTGGTCATTAGGGTCTCTTGCCACTGCCACTAACAACTGACCTCCATATGTTGTCTTCAAATGACAACCATCAACCCAAATAAATGGCCTGCAACTACCTAAGAACCCCTCTTTACAGCCCTCTAAACACATGTAAAATGCCCCAAACCCCTCTTTACTCTTACCAACTCAGCCACATAATCATACAAACGTCCATATTGTCGTTCTCCATCACCCACTAAAGAATCCATAGCAATTTCCTTTGCTCTTCCTGCTTTCCAAGGAGAAATTCCAACACTAAAGGACTTTTTGATTTCATCTATGATTTGGTTCACTGTCATGCCTCCCACATTTACAAATCTGTCTACCAATACTTGTGCAATCCATTGCACACTTGCACTTTTGTTACCAAAAACCCTTCCACACTTGTGACGTCCAACGAGAGTTTTCACTCTAAAAGTTTCCCTTCCTCCTACCTTGCTAGCCATAATTACAAAACCACATCCCTTTTTACAAACTGCCCTCACTCTCTTCAAATCATTCTTAACAAACTTCACTTCTTTTCCATTTAATACGCTATGCTCCTGTAGGGCACTTTTAAAATCTTTCAATGACTTAAACTCCATCCCCAATGTAAATTTGAAGCTCTTGGACATATCATCTGCTCTATACTTTGGAAACTTCCTCCTATTCTCACTAATAGCCTCATCACTATCCACATTTGAAGATAATTCATCAGTATTGTAATATTCATTTATCTCATGCTCATGCTGTCCAACATCTTCGTTAATCATAAATGACCCCTCACCACCACCGTTTCTTCTCCTCACACTTTTCTTCCTCTTTTTCATTGTACTCCACCTCTCTAAAACAGGATTAATATTTCTTCTTTCTTCCTCCACCCTCTCATCCTCCATCCCGAACCCATCATCATCATTTTCCATTCTTTCCTCTTCACTATCATCCACATTTTCCACCACTTCTTCCTCAGCCACATTGCCCTCTTCCTCTTCCTCATCAACATAAGTCTCTTCCTCACCCCTCTGTACATATTCGTCCTCAACATTCCCCTCTTCCTCTTCGTAATCCATTAGGACATCTTCTACTTCCACATTCCCCTCCACCCCACCAACATAACCATCTTCTTTATCCACTGCATCATCTTCTTCAGCCACATAAGCATGTGCTTCACCAACATAACCATCTTCTTTATCCACTACATCATCTTCTTCAGCCACATAAGCATGTGCTTCACCAACATAACCATCTTCTTTATCCACTGCATCATCTTCTTCAGCCACTGCATCATCTTCTTCAGCCACATAAGCATGTGCTTCACCAACATAACCAACTTCTTCATCCAGAATAGCATCTTCTTCAACAACATATGCATGTATATGTTCGACCTCTTCTTCCATATTTACCTCTTCCTCCGTCTCTTGTACTGCCTCTTCACCAAAACACAGAAACTTAACTTCATCTGGCTGACTAGGTTGTACATGTTGGACATAGATTTCAACCTCATCATTATTTGCCTCTGCATAGTTAGCAAGAACAGTGCTTCACTGTCATCACTGAGTAATCTGAGGTTGTTCATCGCCTTTTGTTTTGCCCCCTTCCACCAAAGCTTGAACTTCTGCATCATACTTGAATTTTTTCTTTAACATATCCCACTGCTTCAAAGTAAGACCACATGTCCGGATTAATTCCTTTTATAACATGTATTTCTCCTCCCACATATTCTATTCCCTTATTCTTCACGAACTTCCCCATGTGATGCAGAGAAAAATCAAAAACCATTGCTAATCCTACATTGTAAAATGCAAATTTTACTCACACAATGCACAACAAGCATGGAGTGACAGTAACGTAAACGAAAGAACAAAATTCCTTCTAAAAAATCACCTTCCTTCACACACAATGCAAACGAACACTGGACCACAACAATCGTCAAACCAAATGATGGAACCACAACCCTAATCGCGACTTAGGTTCAACATACAACAAAGTTATCACCCTCGTCTTTGATTCGCTTAAGAAGATCTCATCCCTTAGTAAGTATATAAGCCCTTACTCCGTCATCTCATTTAATCAGTAATCAATTTCAATTTAAAATGTAAACACATGTGACAAACGTTAGAAATGATACATGTCATCCCACGTGGCTATACGTTAGCCACATCACCCGAATTTTAACGCCGTTTTGTTTTGGAGGACCAAAAATAATGGTTTCCTTAAGGACAGGGATCAAATCGTACAAAGTTTGAATAGGGACGAAAAATAAAAACGCTTGATAGTTCAGGACTAAAAACATATTTAACCCTTTTAAAAATAAAAAATCAGAGTTAACTCTCATATAGATTAATATGATAAAAAATTTATTTATCAAAAAAATGTAAAATTTGACATGATAATTATTAATTTTTAAATTATAATTACTAACTATGTTCAAGACTTAAAATTATTATAAAAAATTATATAAAATAGGTAAAGATGTAGATAAAAAAATGGTTAAAAAAAAATACTAGAATGGATCAAATTTCAGTCCATAATAAAAAACTGGGGTGTTTCACCTTGCACCTCTGAGCCTGCACCTCCAATTTTCTAAAATACCACTACACCTCATTTTTCATTTATTAAGAAACTCTACACCCGTTCCTATATTAGTTATTTAATTATTTTATTTATTTATAATTATTTTAAATTTATGTATCATATTGCATGAAATTATAATTTAATTAGAATACTTTTAAATGTTAAAAAATTGTTTTTATGAATTTATTAGATTTAATAAAAATATTTTGAAAAAATAAAATTTTAAATATATATCGGATATGAAAATCTGAGTAGAGTTATCGAATGTTGATATACGATAAACGAAGAAATTGTTTCATAAAAATTTAATTATATTATTTATTTAATTATTTATTAGTTTATAATTATATTTAAAATTATATATTAATTTTTATGAATTTATAATTTAATTAAAAAGAATTTAATTGTTAAAAAATAACTTTTATAAATTTTTTAGATTTAAAATAAATATTTAAAAAATAAAATTGTAAAGATATATATCGGTTGGCAAAATCGGATGTGAATATCAATAGTTGAATGATCGGATATCTAGATGCGATATGTTTAAGTACTCTGCTTTTTAAGTTGCTTTATTAATTTTGCACTTTTTTACATGTTGCTTTATTAATGTGTTGCATGTTTTTTTTTTACATGTTAGCTTTATTAATATTTTTTAACAATAGGTTTTTTTTATTAAAAAACTAAATAATGATAACTTAAATTTTATAATTATTAAATGGGTTAAATATGTTTTTAGTCCTTAAATTATTGGTCGTTTCTGGTTTTCGTCCCTGTTTCAAAGTAAGCTACAATTTAGTCCTCATTATTTTCGAAACGTTCGTTTTAGTCCTCGAAAACTAAACACTGTTTAAAAATTTGGTCCTCATTTAGCAATAAATGAGGACTAAAACCAAAATTTTGAGGATTAAAACGAACGTTTCGAAAAGAATGAGGATCAAATTGTACCTTATTTTGAAAGAGGGACGAAAACTAGAAACGACTAATAGTTTAGGGACTAAAAACATATTTAACCCTTATTAAATTTTGTTAATATAAATAATACATTTTAAATGTTTTAGTATTATTATTTTGCTGTTTTTTTTTTCAAGTTGATTACATTATTAATAAATTTATAAATGTATAATTTACGAAAATGAAGAAACAGTATGGCTGCACTAAGAAAACGAGAAGCAGTGGTGTGTGCTATGAAAACCCACACCAAAACCCACTTCAACCTCTAAAGGAAGAGCTTCCTGTGTGTGCCTGCAACGAACCAACCAAAGGAGAGGAAGCTAAAATAGATAATGAAAAAATTGAGATCAATAAATGCACACTGACAAATATGTTTCTAAAAGAAGAATCTTTGACCAAAATTTTACTTTTTGTTAAATAATTAAAGATTTTTAAATAAGGGTAATATGAGTATGCTTGAAAAAATTGGAGGTGTAAGGGTTGTTATTTTGAGTGGATTTGAGCGAATGGATTTGAAGGGATCTGATAGGATTTGAAGATAATATTTTTTGTCGTGTTTTTGAGCGAATTTGGAAGTAAATGAAAGTGAATTTGAAAATAATTTTTTTAATTTGTCACGTCAATACAATTCTATACAAATTCTCACAAATTTTATTTTCAAATTCACTCTTATTTACCTTCAAATTGGCTCAAAAAAACGACAAAAAAATTATCTTCAAATCCTCTCAAATTCCCTCAAATCTACTCCCTCAAATTCACTCAAAAGAACAAGACCTAAAGGACTTAAAGGTGCAGAATGAAAAAAAAAAAAAAACACTGGATTGGACTAAGTTCAGTCCATATAACTAAGCGCATATAGTTGTGAACAAAATAACTAGTTCAAAAAGAAACACCGAAGTGGCTCAATCCCATATCCCATTCTTTACTTTTTCTTATTTGAGAGTTGCTCCCTCCACCCCCACCAACCGCTCCCTGCACCTTCCCATATCTTATTTGCCCTTCTATAAAACGGATGTCAACATCCGTTTCACCTTCAACGGATGTTGACATCCGTAACATCCATTTACATGTTTTATATCTTAGTTTATTATTTTTATTTAAAAAAAAAAACTTCAACGGCGGATGTGACACATCCGTTTAATAGATTTTTAAAAAGTTTTTTATTTATTATTTAAATAATAATATATAAATTAAAATTATTATTATTATTTTATTAAATAAAATAAAACTAATTTATAAATAATTAAATAATAATTTTTAAAAAATTAAATAATATTTATATATTAATTTAAAATATAAAAAATTAAAAAACTAAAAACTAAAATACAAAAAAAGGCAACGGATGTGGCACATCTTTAATATATTTATAAAAAAAAATTAATTATAATTTAAATAATAATACATAAATTAAAATTAATAATAATTATTTTATTAAATAAAATAAAATTAATTTATAAATAATTAATTAATAATTTTAAAATAATTAAATTATATTTATATATTAATTTAAAACAAAAAAAATAAAAAAACTAAACTAAAAAACAAAAAAAGCAACGTCGCCACATCCGTTAACAGATGTGGCACATCCGTTTTAATATATGTATAATAAATTTTTTAATTATTATTTAAATAATAATACATAAATTAAAATTAATAATAATTATTTTATTAAATAAAATAAAATTAATTTATAAATAATTAAGTAATAATTTTAAAATAATTAAATAATATTTATATATTAATTTAAAACAAAAAAATAAAAAAACTAAAAACTAAAAAACAAAAAAAGGCAACGCATTCGTCACATCCGTTAACGGATGTGGCACGTTCGTGGAAGAATTTTTTTTCAACGGATGTTGACATCCGTTGAAGAACAGAGGTGGGAGTGTAGGATATTTTAAAATATAAAGGATAGTTTTGGAATTTTAAAAAAATGTGGTGGTACAGGAAGCAAAGTGGGGTGGTGTAGGGAGTAACCCTCTTCTTATTTTATTATTATTTTTTACTTATTATTATTATTATTATTTATTTCTTATTTTGAAAACATTTGTTTTCCTATTTTTTAAAGTGTTTAATTATTTAGATAGTTTCTACTTGTGACTTTTTTTTAAATAGGATTTTTATTTTTTTTTCTCAATTGGATTTTTATTTTTGAAATTTTAAAATAATTAGGTCATTATTCTAAGTTTCATACTAACACTATTAAAAAGATGACATTTGTCAGTATTTTTATTTTATTTCAATTTGATCTTTGTATTTTTATTTTGTTTCAATTTATTCTTAATTTTTTAAAATAAAACAGTTTTGTCTTTCTCAAATTCAAACAAAATTTAATTTATTAATAAATATATAACAATATTTTTATTAAAATTGATATTTTTATTAAATATTTTTAACAAAAATATAAAATTATATAAATATTAATTTATGTTTTTTAAATATACTTATAAGAGTTTAAAAAAAATAATGACGCAAAATTTCACTTTTTTAAGAAAAATTCTATGAAAATCCTAATTAATGTGGAATTTGTAAAGAAATGACTAATACTATTGTGTTTTATGATAAAATTTACATAAATGTGCAATAGTTTACTTTATTAAGTACTGTTTTAATTGAATTTTAGTTAGGAAATTTAAATACTAAAATTTGAATGTTTATGTTTTTAAATTGTTGATATATGAAATATAGTTTTGTCTTAAAAATTAAATGATTAAAAGATTAATTAAATATAGTTTTTTTCTCAATTTTAGAAAATTTAAAATAAAATAATGGTATGTACATTTTCCAAATTCTTATTTTTAAATTTGTTTTTGTTAAGTAAATTTTTGGTAAGTATGTATTCCAAATCTTAATGTTAACTTCATAAACCTTTTATGAATTGTTGAGGAAGTATAGTGACTATTTTATTATAGATTAACTTCACAAAAATATTTACTATTGAAATGTTAGTTTTTATAGTATCTTCATTTGATTATTTAGGTTAAATGATTTTATTTTTTGTTTAATTTTGTAGAAATTTTTTAAATGAGTTTATTTATTTTTATTTGTCTTAATTTAGTTTTTTTTTTTAACTTTAATACAATTAAGTTATTTTCTTTAATACTACAAAAAAATGTATTTTATGTTAGTTCCTAATTTTTTATTATTTTAATAGAAATAATATCAATTGTATAAAAGAATTTGTAAAAATTTATATATAAATTAAATTTTTGTTTGGATTTGAAAAAAAAAATAGAATAATTTAAAAAAAATAGGAATAAATTGAAATAAAATAAAAATATAGAATTAAATTAAGACAAAATAAAAATATAAGAAATGAAGACAAATGTAATGATAACTAAGTATCAATTGACAATTTTCTTTAGAAATGTAAAAATAAAAATAAAAATAATTAAAAAATTATTTTAAAAAAACCATGAATTGATACTCTTTTAAAAGTTAATAATAAAAATTTAATTGTTTTAATTTTTAACTGTATTAATACGAAATTACCGATAAAAACTTAAATTTTTAAAAAGTAAGGAGCGAATTAAAAAAACAGTAAGGTAATTATATGAATAAATTCATCAGCAGTATCTGAAATGATTAAACAAAGGTTCAAACCTTACTGCCTCGTTACCACTGTCAGCCTCCACCGTGCCTCTTAGCCGGCGAATTCTCCGTCCACATTGTCGCCGGAGACCGCTCCCTGCACCGCGCACTCAATCCGTCAAACGAATTATCACCGGACGCCGTGGCCACCAGACGCGGTTCATCTTCTCCGCAACCTCAACCTCGACGAAGGAGTCGCGCAAAACGCCATTGTCTCCAAGTTTCCGAGTCGTCGTCCTTATCGTCACCGAATCCTGCCCAGTTGGCTTCAATCACCACCGCTTCACTTCTCTCATGCGAATCAGGTTTGGTATTAGTTGGAATCAACTTTAAACTCTGAAGGGATGTTATCTTATTCTGTAAGATTAATATAGGATATTGTTGTTTGAAATTCTGAATTAGCTTGTGAATTTTCTTGAAACTGGGCTGCAGAACTAAAATGCTTGGTTGTCTGAATATGGTATGCTAAGAAGTGTTATTATGGATGAACGTGCATGTGTTAAAGTAAACTAAGTAATAAGGATGGTATGACTGATATATGTGCGATTGAATTACTTTAGTTTGTATAAATTGTGAAACCTGAGATTACTATCAGTAGTATAATTTTCAATCTGTTTTGATATGGGGATAAATGAGTTAAAGCTTAACAGTAAGTGATAGATGCTGGTTTTTGATGTTCAGAATTGTGAATAATGGGGTATTGGATTTGAAGTAAATTTTGATGTATATTTATTGAAGTAAATAAAGTCGTGTGTGATGACGAGTGTTTATGGAATATAGTGGTTAAAGTGCTATGCTTAGATGTTGTAAGGTATGTTCTGGAAATTTGGGTTACGGGAGAGTGTAGTGCATGTTTAAAGATGTTGGTTTTCTCCATAATAGTGTAAGTGTGAGCATTAACTCTGATGTGGAATGTTTTCTTTAATTTGGTGTTGTTAGTGACTGTTTCAAGGTGTTTTGAAAAGTGCATACAAAATGTCCAAAATGTAGTTGAATGTTTGCAGTAATCATAAGTGCATTATAGTAGTAAGCTGTTGCAGTATGTTAGAGCTGAGCGTCACTTTATACCGCTGGGCGGTGGGCCGTTGGGCGTTGGAAAGGTCTCGCTCTCGCTGAGCGAGACCTGGGTGTTTTAGCTTCCTCTTTTCATGCATTGTTTGCTGTGGTTAATATATTTATGAACGGTTGTTAGTTGCTTGGGTTTGTACGTATGAGTATGATGTGAACATGTGAACGTGGTTCTAATTTGGTGTATCTTCTTTAAAAGGTCTTGTAACATTAAAGATACTTGTTGTATGAAGGATTATGGCTATGTGCATGATATTTGTGAACGGTGAATGTTGTAACTCAGACTATTGGTGATAGTTGATGTGTTAAATGAATGTTTGGTTGATGTGATATTAAACCTCATAGTTTAGCCAATAAAAGTGAATTGGCTACATTAAAGTGTCGATAGTGAGAGGTGAGATAAATAGAGAGTTGTTCTTGATGTGTTCAAGAATAAAAAGTGGTCTAGGATGAGTTTCTCTTTATATAAGGGTCTATTTCTCCTGTGTGTTGAGAAGGAGCACTCTTCAGATTATGTGAGGTAGTAAGAGTGAGTTTGAGTATCGTACTCTCTAGTCTCTCTAGTCTGCGTGATCGTTAACGAGAGGAAAGTTGTTGGCTCTTTAAGAGGAACAAGTTCTTACCTGTGCGTATAGGACTACTCAACCGCCTTGTAGGAATCACTACAAGAAATATGGCTATTACATACGGATTATAATCCGTATATAATATATATATTACATACGGATATTATATACGGATTTTAAAAAAAAAATTATATACGAATATTATATACGGATTTTTACATACGACAAATCCGTATATAAAAGTCGTATATAACGTTGGCGATGGTGGGAAAGTTATCCAAGGATAGATCCATATATAGCTCCAATTATTTGTACTTAAATATGTCCACGTTTTAGCTACCAATGTTACATTACATACGAACTGGGAAAATAATTTACTTAAAAAAATTCTGATTAAAATGAAGCCAACCTGAAGAACCTCAAAGCCTATTCTTCTCAAAACCCTCTAGCTTTTCTCTCTCCCTCGAACCCTATTCTTCTCAAAACCCTCGATCTTCTCTCTATCCCTCGAACCCTATTTGATCTCTCTCTCAAACCCTCGCGATTTCACATCTCTTTCTGAAGCCCTCTTTGCTCTCATTGTCCCTCTCTCAAGCCCTATTCGCCTCGCTGTCCCTCTCCCGAGCCCTCTTCACTGTCGCTGTCCCTCTCTCGAACCCTTGCTTCTTCCCCCTTTCTCTCTCGAACTGTCGTCGCATAATAACGCAGCAATGTCGTTGTCCTTCGTTGATGAAGCAATCACCTTCATCGTTCGTTTCGGAGTCGTAGTTCGACGCTGAGAGAGTACCTTCATCCACCCTAGGTTCGTGATAATACTCCAGGAGCGGGAAGGGTTCGGAGAGGAGTGAAAAATAGGAAGATTGTTCGGTGAGAAATGCGATTTAGGTCGCGTGTTCGGTGGAAAAGGAAGATTCAACGGCTGAATCGGTGAAATGGTGCAAAATTGAGGATGTAATCGATGGATTCGATGGAGAAGGCTATAGTGATTTATCAGAAAATATTCCAGAATTTATGTTCTTTCTCTTCTCTTCGACATTTATGTAAATGTTTTTGTGCAGGTTCAAGAAGTGTACGAAATTTCAGCTGAGTATGAAGAAAAGCGTGACCCTAAGAAACTGGATATTTGCACTTTTAAGGAAAAGAAAATGATGTTTGTACTGGATAACTGTTACTATTAGTTAACGTGATTGCAATGAATAGTGGTCATAAATCCATGATCTTGTAGATACAATTGAAGTCATTAGCAGAAGAAATGCAAGCAATCATCAGGGGATTAGAAAAGGTTAAAGAGGAGCTGACTGCATCAGAAAACGATGGCCCAGTGACTGAAGTTTTTCGTAAGGTGATTAGTATTCTTGATTCTTCATTATATCATTTGAAGTACACAAAGTATTTCCAAAATAAGTGTGTAAAGGTCTCTCTAGGCTATACAATAATGAAGTTATTTTTATAAGGAAGACTCTCACTAAAGAGGATAATACAATCCCACCTTGTGTCTTGTGTGTTTTTGCTTCTTTTTACTGATGTCCTAGAAGGACCGCTGCGACTTGTGTGTTTTTGCTTGTCCTTGTGTCACACCTTCAAAGAATGTGTTTGACTTTACACTAGAAAATCCCACTGTTACCCTCTGTGCACACGGTAAAGAGCAATATTTGTCTCTGTAGCTACATCTACTCTTCTGATAGCACGAAAATGAACATAGAGACTCAGAATTTAGGTGTGCGTGTGTCAGAATATTCTCAGGGAAGAGTGAGCCAACTTTCTTTTATATGTATTTAGATTACCTATACCTATTACCTATTATATTAAATTAGTATTGTGAATCCTGTGAAGTCTGATATGTTGGAGAAAGTTTTGTTTGAATTGGAAGGAATATTGAAGTGAAGTGCACAAATTAGAATATCAGTGAAAGTGTGAGGTTTGATTACTTTATCCAAATGATTTTCATTTCCATTTGGATGAGATTGGTATTAAATTTATGTTGCTAAGGTTTTAGACATGCAGAGATATTGTTATTAAAATGTTAGAAGGATGAACAATTATAGGCTTTGTTTGCTAATATCAATGCAGAGATATTGATTTCTTTGTAAGTGCTTCTTTGCTTAGTGATTCTGTGATACATCTTTTATTGAAATTTTTTTCAGGAATATTGAGAGTGAAAAAAGAAAAGCTCTAAAACTATTTTTGTTTCCTTTTCAGTTTTTATTTATATTTTATTGAAACATCTGTTAATTAAAAAACCGCTAATTCTTCAAAATAAGTTCAAACAACTGGCCTTATAATTCCATCTTTCTTAACAGGTATGCATTTGATATTGTTTCACATTTGATAATGACATGAAGATGATATATATGATTGTAGCAAATCTTAATTGTAAAAGATAAACTCAAGTAGGGAAAATAAAAGAAACTTTTGTTTGGGGATAGGAAATTAGAGAGTATATACCGACACATGTACTTCTTTAGCAGGTTTCAAGATTTTAGATATCAAAATAGAGAAGCAAGTCATATTATTATTATTATTATTATTATTATTATTATTATTATTATTATGGTTATAATTTTTGAATTATGTGATGTATAAAAACTCAATGAAGTAAATAGAAACATGCTGTTAACTTTTGAATATGATGTATGTTCTAGATATTGTTTGTACAATGAATTTCATCAACAGCAAACAATTCTCTTTTTCATAGGTTTTTATGGTAATGGTCAAGAAATGTGGTCTAAACATCCAAAGTTCAGAATAATTTATTTATAATATGTATACAAAAGAATCCAAGTTAAATATAGCTAACATACTAATCAAATAATTAAACTAACATACTAAACCATTTAATATTTATCTAATACATAAAAATATTATGTGATTACATAAAATAAATAATTGAATATTATAATTACTTTGGAAGAGGTGAAACTAAGATAATGGCAATGACATGTAACGGGGCAACAAAGTTGAAGTCAGAAATATCAGAAAAATCATATTAAAATGTGTAGGCTTTCTCATCACATACACTTGCACTTTGTGGATCTATTTAAATATTTAGGAGATGAACCGAACACAAATCATAATTCTACAATAATATTTTGATAAGAGAAAAAAAAAGCAATTATATAAGAAAAAGAAAGGAAACACAGAAAAGAAACAGAAGTTTAGCAAAAGGAATGAAAAGTGCTCAAAATGTATGGGACATTGATGGTTACATACTTTTGTCTTCATCTTGAATAATTTTTAATTCACTAGTTGAAACTTGTAACTTTAGGCAATTATTTCTGGATGTTCTGTGCTGGAGAGTTGGCTGCAATTTTAAATTGTGATCGATTCAAATCACTACTACCTAGAACAACTAAAGTGAAATGCCTTGCAGATGCTGGTTGTTTTATCAATGTGTAAGCTTATTTGTCTTCTTTTTACTTATCTTTCTTTGTAAATGCAGCCCATGATTCATGGCAGGTCATATTATTCTCTTTCTAGAAAAAAAAATCATTTTAATTCTGAAATAGTGTTATGTATTGTTCCAACTTAAAATTGATACTATGTTTATATTCATTGATCAATCGGTGCTAGTTCTGTCCTTTATCTCACAAAATTCATATATGAGGATTTATACAAAACAATGTGATTAATTTTTCTTAACATTCCCAGTTAAAAAAAAAAACTATGATTATTTAATTAACTCTAGTGAAAATTCGGCTGTCACAAACTGAGCCAAGGTTTTTCTACAGAAGCAGGTTACTTATAAATCAGCCAGTAGATGTGTCTTTTATGATCATTATTCTATAGTGCAGACTCAGAAATTCTTTATGCAGGTGGACAAGCTTAAAGGGGAACTAGAAACATAAAACAAGTAGAAAGGGAACACGGAAACTCGAGTGTTTGTTAGAGAAAAAGGTTAATGACTTGAACTCAAAATTAGAAGATGTAAGTTTTACGTTTACCAACAATTCTGTTTTAACTAATGTGCCTTAAGTGCATCTCATTATTGTTTTAACTAATGTGCCTTAAGTTCATCTCATTATTGTTTTATGTGATATGATACAGGGTGAGATGTTATCACTAAGATAAAAGTAGAGTGATTGGGTTATTGTTATATTTGTTTTGATGATGGTATTGTTGTTATTATTGTGTTTGATTTGTTAGCTCACCCATGTTTTTTGTATGTTTAGTGCGATGATTATATGACATGTGTGTTGTACGGAAGCATACAAGAATACATGATATGGAATAGATGACACGAGACAGATGTGCCTTGGTGGAGCTTAAACATTCATCTGAATTTTATGAAAGAAATTTCTTTATAAGTTTAATTTGATGTTTTAATCTATTGGATGTATGAATACTTGAGTTTTAAAGTTGTAATAAAGTTTAGTTCTTTTGGATTTGTTAACTTTGTCTTTATAAAATTTTTGACTTTGATGTGCTTAAGTGACTCGTAGTTTGAACGTTACAGTTTGTTTCTCTCTCCTATTACTATTCCTTTGAATGAGGTTAAGAAAGAGGCCCCTCTCATGTTATGTTATCTCGTGTCTATAGGTTTGCTTCTCGTGTTGATGCTGATTCCTATTGATGAAAATAGCAAATTCGGTCGAAAATTATCCAGGTACTTGTTTCTGTTTATAATATGAAAATTTGATATCAAAAGTCGTGATTAAGTTAGTATAAGCTTTTGTATTTTCTTTTTCTTATTGTGACACTGGGCTTGAATCCTTGCTTTTCTAGTCGAATAAAATGTTTCCTTTTTCAGAAAAAAATGGTACAAACATTTTGTTCTGAAAAAACAGTACTCTTCTGACACGACATACAGACATCAGACTTTCGGGTCAGGTGGATCCAAGTGGAACACAGTCTGGGTCCTACACATACCAATATCATACACAAACAGTTGATATGTGTTTTCAATCCACGACTACAAATGCAAAGAAAAATAGGGAAGTTAGTGGTGAACGATTCTCCGAAGAGACTACAAATAGTTGTGGAAGAGAAGCTGATATCCCTGTTAAGGTCATGCGAAACGTGCACGCGGCTGCACCAGATTCAAGCCCAAATAGTCACTCATGGACTACAAAGCAATGATTACGTCACCCCTAGTTTCATCACGACGTGCGCGCGTCTCGGTAGAATGGGTCACGCTGGAAGAGTGTTTAACACAATGGCGCAACCAAACGGTGCCATGTGGAATGCCATGTTCCGAGGCTTTGCCCTATTGGAGTGTCCCTTTGAAGTTGTCGTTTTGTTCGCGCAAATGCATCGCGCTGGTGCTTCGCCGAATTGCTTCACTTTCCCATTGGTGATGAAGTCGTGTGCTCAGGCGAACGCGGTTAGAGAAGGAGAGCAGGTTCACTGCGTGGTGGCCAAACGTGGTTTTAAGTCGAACGCGTTTGTGGGAACCGCGTTGATTCACATGTACTCCGTGAGAGGGGAGGTGTTCATCGGGGATGCTTATAAGGTGTTTGGCGAAATGCGCGAGAAGAATGTCTTCGCTTGGACTGCGATCATCGCTGCTCACGTGGCGTGTCGTGACATGGCTTCCGCAAGGCGTCTTTTTGACCTGGCGCCGCAGCGTGACGTTGTGCTGTGGAATGTCGTCGTTTCGGGATACATCGAATTGGGGGACATGGTAGCCGCGCGAGCGCTGTTTGATAAAATGCCGAACCGCGATGTGATGTCATGGAACACCGTTTTGAACGGTTACGCCTATAACGGTGAGGTCGAATCGTTCGAGAAGCTGTTTGATGAAATGCCTGAGAGGAATGTTTATTCTTGGAACGGGTTAATTGGAGGGTATGCTCGGAATGGGCTCTTTAACAAAGTTTTGGAGTCTTTTAAACGGATGTTGATGTTACCAAAACAAGAAGGGGAAGGTGGTGATGTTGTGGTCATTCCCAATGATTACACAGTTGTGGTAGTGTTGTCCGCATGTTCCAGATTGGGGGACCTTGAGATGGGTAAGTGGGTGCATGTTTATGCAGAGAGTATTGGGTATAAGGGCAACTTGTTTGTTGGAAATGCTTTGATTGACATGTATGCAAAATGTGGGGTTATACAGAAAGCACTTGATATGTTTAATTGGTTGGATGTGAAGGATATAATAACTTGGAACACCATAATTAATGGCCTTGCCATGCACGGTCATGCAGTTGATGCTTTAAGTTTGTTTGAGCGGATGAAGAGCATGGGAGAGAAGCCAGATGGTGTTACATTTGTTGGGATTTTGTCTGCTTGTACGCATATGGGGTTAGTGAGTGAAGGGTTTCTGCATTTCCAATCGATGGTTAATAATTACTCAATTGTGCCTCAGATTGAGCATTATGGTTGTATGGTGGATTTGTTGGGAAGAGCTGGTCTTATAGATCAGGCTATGGATTTCGTGAGAAAGATGCCAATAAAACCGGATGCGGTTATATGGGCAGCACTGCTTGGGGCTTGTCGGATGTATAAGAATGTGGAAATAGCAGAAGTGGCACTTGAGCAACTCATTGAACTTGAACCCAACAACCCTGCAAACTTTGTCATGCTTTCGAACATATACAAGGATCTTGGAAGATGGGAGGATGTTGCCCGGTTGAAGCTTGCAACGAGAGATACCGGGTTCAAGAAATTACCGGGATGTAGTGTTATTGGGTGCAATGATAGTGTGGTAGAATTCTATTCCTTGGATGAGAGACATCCTGAGACAGAGAGTATATATCGGACATTGAAGGGATTGACGACTTTGTTAAGATTGAATGGATACGTCCCAAATCTTGTGGATGTTGCTCATGGAAACTGAACGAGTAGGGAGGTATCTTGATGATACCCAAATCTTCATTAACTGGCTCAGCATTTGAAAGACCCAATCAGTTCTATAGACCAACGTCAATTCTTCAAATTCTGGGTCTGTTTTGAAACAGTGGAAGAGCTACATGGTAAAATCACATAGTTTTTCATCCTGCAGCTGCTTGTTGTCAAACTCAGTTATTGTCAAATTCTTGGTTGGTTGATTGATTCTCCTCACGCTTCTCGTCCTCTCTCAGCCAAGCACTCTTGTTCGTTTCTCTCCCCTATTGCTCTTCCCTTGAATGAGGTTAAGAAAGAGGCCCCTCTCATGTTATGTTATCTCAGGCTTATATTTGCTTCTCGTGTTGATGCTGATTCCTATTGATCAAAATAGAAAATTCGGTCAAAAATTATCCAGGTACTTGTTTATAGCATGAAAATTTGATGTAAAAAACGGTGATTAAGTTATTATAAGCTTTTGTATTTTCTTTTTCTTCTTGTGACACTGGGTTTGAATCCCTTGCTTTTCTGGTAGAATAAAATGTATCTTTTTTCAGAAAAAAAAATTGGGTGCATTTCAGGTACATACGCAAGCACCTTTGCAGTGAATTTCCCGTCATTCTTCATGTGGAAGATATGAAGGCCTTTCATCCCAATCGTGCTTATGGTTTGCCCCTTAATCTTAACTCAAGTTTGACTTCTGAATATTTTTCTTAGATGAAAGTGTATCTTTGTTCTCTCTTGCAATTTTGTTGCCTTCTAATGGAGATTGTTTACTAGTGATAATGATACTAACACGACCAAAATAGTTTATGTAGTGGACAATCTTCACCTCACGAGCCAACTTTTGAGTTTGAGTTACGTCCCAGTACTGTTATCAGATCATTCATAGTGTTCTATTATAAGTGGGAAACAACCTTTTGACATATAAATACACACATATTTATGTATTGTTTTTTTTTTGTCTAAAATTGGTTAGATATTTTAAACAGATTCTTTTTTGGGTAAGTTTGTTCTGTGGTTTTTATACAATGAAAAAGGGTGATTGGAAAAGTGAAGGATTGGATTTAGGAACGTTGAGCAGGAGATTGCCTTACCCTTTGCTTGGTTGCTTCATTCATAATGGTAGGCGGCGATTGCCGGAAAAGTGTAACTTATAACCTAAAATGGTTGAAGGAGACCATTCTAAGGTTTGACATAAATAATATGTTTTTAATTTAGAAATTGCAATTAGAAATATCTACTTTCGGTGTCCATTCTAAGGTTTGACATAAATAATATGTTTTTAATTTAGAAATTGCAATTAGAAATATCTACTTCCGGTGTAGCTGATGCCCTTGCTGGTATGAGAGCTCATCAGAAGATGGCTGAGTTTTTTATTCCACCACCTGAAAGCTTCGGATTCTTGCTTAGGGGATCAAGCTTCATATAGCTAGCTTTGTTGCTTCCTGTTCTGTCTTTTTCCTTTCCCTTTGTACCAAGAAAAAAACTAGCTAGTTTGAGGAGTGGATAGGCGACGTGATAGTGCTGATATTGTTCTAAACAGATTTATGCAAGTATTCATTTCGAAATTAAATAATTATTCATTTAGAGAATGAACGTTGCATAAATAAGACGAAGTGTCCTGAATGAACCAATTTATTTCTTATCCTTTGGCAGAGCTAGATCTGAAACATGATAGCAAGTTTTAATCTATTATATCTCTCTACGGTGATGATTTCTAAGTTATCTGTGTTTTATTATTAGTAGTTCATCAATATTAACTATAGCATGCCTCTTCATGCAGTTTTGGGCTATGAACCACATTCAGTTTTGCCAATTGGAGTTGTTGCATTAGCTGACAACACAGGTTTTATGCCTCTTCCCAAAATAAAAGTTCTTGCTAGCAGTGCGGTAAGATTTTTATATACCCTGTTTTGTAAGAAGGTTATTAAGGATATAATTTAAAAAATTTCTTATCACACTTAATAAATAGGTTTTTTACACACCTTTTTTGCGACACATGGACTTCGTTGGGTTTGACTCCAGTGACAAGGAAAAGGTTTACCTCTCTGTTGGATGCTGGCTACAGTTGTATCTTAATACCTGGTGGAGTTCAAGAAACATTTCTCATGGAGCATGGTTCTGAGGTACATTGTTTTTCTCTCTTCCTCTTTAGTATATATTTTTATATTTTTATCTTTTTCGGTAACTGAAAATGTTTATTCTTTTAGATATAGTATTATAACTGATGTCAAATTGGAGTAATATGTTGGTACAGGCATTTTCTCTTGCTATGCAAGCACTTGTGCTGCATTGCCATTTGAATGGTCCATGTTTGATAGTCTTAACTAGCACTTTAGTTTCTTCCCCCTCTGATATTTCATGTCTAGTATTGATGGAAAGGTGGGAAAATTACATTCTCTTGATTCATTTATATATGTTATGATCTAATTTTAGGATCACTAACCTGAAATGTTTGAGCTATGGCAATATGACTTGCCAATAACACTCTTAAGGTGTACCTGATTCTTGAGATTTGAGTAATGTAAAATATGAGAGATTATGTAATTGGGGATAATGTAATTCTCCCAACGCTAAGGAACAAGGTTGATAAAGCTTTTCATGTGAAGCACTAGACTTGTATAGAAATATAATGACCAACAAAAAAATAGTAGTTAGAATTATTGAGCAGCAATGGCATTAGGCTATTTTATAAATGTACAATAATGAGCCAAGATACTGTTATCTGTAGCAGCAAAGTCATACCCGTTTGCACACCGCGATGGTTGTAATAAAGAAATCTTTTATTTAATATGCCTCATGAAACTGGTGCGATCATAGTCCTGTTTGTTTGAATTCTGACATTGGCTGTGAAGTCATTTCAATTTGATTATAGCATAGCAATGGGCCCACTTATTACAATCTACCAATTAAACACCTTGTCATTTTGTATGGTTGCTTTTGTAATTGAATCATTGTACAATCACAAAATGCCTAAAAATATATGCAAAGAATATACTCAGTACATCATATTTGCTTGATAATTTGGTGGCTATATATTGTCTGATTGTTTTTTAAATAATGTTTCTACTATATATAAAGATAGTCCGAAAAAGGTTCCAAATAAAATGGGTATTCAATATGAAACTCCTTTATATAATTTGTATTCAAGCAAGTTAATAATACTTTGAATCATTTGCTTTCTAGATTGCCTTTCTTAAAGCAAGGTGAGGATTTGTGCGCATAGCAATGGAGAAGGGCAAACCCCTGGTGCCAGTTTTCTGTTTTGGGCAGGTATTTATTTCTTGCCCATGTCATTCTCTAGGAAAAATGTTGCAGATTTTGCGGACTCTCACACATCAACTGCAAACTGTTAAAACTAAAATGTCGCTGGGTATTATTTCCTTATCTGCTAATGTTGCTACTTTATGTTTTAGATTTTTTCTGGATTCAAATAAACTATAACTTCCCTTTTGGTGTAATTTTGTTGTAGTCAAATGTCAATAAGTGATGGAAACCAGGTGGGAAGCTATTTCTGAGTTTTTCGAGGGCTGTCAAGTTCACCCCAATATATTTTTGGGGAATTTTCGGGTATGTTTTTTCGTTTAAATGTCAACTTGCCACCTGCCAGTGATCTCCTTTACATCTATTTTTCAGTTTCAGTAATCAAAGGGATTTTGCATGATAATGAAACTAATTTTCTTAATTCAAACTTGAAGTTGTTGAAACAGTTTCACTAGTCAAGGGGGTTTTGTATGATGAATGAAGCTAATTTTCTTAATTCAAACTTGAGGTTGTTCAATGAATTAAATTCGGAAAGATGGAACAATAGAAAAAAATCGTTTCTAAAATGTCAAACCAATTTGAGAATCAGTTTGGTAAATAATATGGAAGGTCAGTTTTGTCTGGTTCAGCTTAAAATATTTGCTATTGACTGGGAAAAGGTGGACTCGATTGGAGGATGCATGAATTTTACAGTCAATCATTGTTTTTTGGACAGTAATCATTTGACTGGTCTATCAGTATGAAGCTTAAATTACATTGGAGAAGTTGATATCTGGCACTAATGTTTTACACGGGTTATATTTTCTCTTCTTCAGATCTCCGATACCCTTTAAACATCCACTGCATGTGGTGGTGGGTAGACCAATTGAACTCGAGAAGAAAGGGCAAGTGGCTACAGCTCACGCAAATGGGGAAGAAATACAAAGGTTTAATACTGCAGGGGTGGGGATTGAAACTACCATGAAATTATGTAATTTTCATGCGTCTCATGCTATTTGATTTTCTATTATTTTAATTGGTATGTCAGTCAAATTGCTAATCATGCCTTATTTTTATTTTCACAAGTCGATGTATATTTTAGACTGGATAATGCCATTGATATGAATAACTAACAAAATGTACTCAAGCATTATACTTATCAATATAGCCCATATTACCCTGCACTCATGTAGTAGATAAAAAGTGTACATAAAAAAAAATTGTATGGGTCGAATTGATCATAAAAACTTTATAAGTTAAGGCTATCTGTAAAAAAGATCTTTAAAAATGAAAATGAAAAGAAAAAGTAATAACTTTAAAAAAATCTTTATATACATAAAAAATATTTATTGAATGAAATCTACATTCAAGTTAGTATGGGTGGGATTGAGTCAAATCAATTTTAATTAGTTGAATTGAGATTATATGAAGTTTATAAGGTCAAATCTTGTTCAAGTGGAGTTGAATCCAGTTTAGTAAAGTTAAGACGAATCATGTTTGAATCAAGTTGATGTTAGATCATGGTATAAGTTAATTCAAGTTAGATTGAATCAAGTTTTGTTCGTTAAGTTGGGTTAAGACAAGTTTTGACTTATATTTAACTAGTTCAAATTGGGTTAAGTTAGTTCATACCTATGTCAATATGAGTAGAGTTGGATTATGACCAAGTCAAGTTACTTGGAGGTAGATTTAGGTTAAGTCGAGTCGGATTAGATTTATGTTGTGTAGGATGAAGCTTAGGTCTTGATTAAGGTCAAGTTGAGTTTGTTTAATTCTAGGTTAGACTAAGTTGGATCAGCCTAAGGTCAAGTTGGGTCCTAATCAAGAAAGGTTAGGTTGGATTAAATTGAGTCAAAGAGTTTAGGGTTCAGAGATCAAGAGTCAGGGTTTAGGGTGAACTTACAAGGATTGGGTTGAGATGTGCTCGAGTTAGGTTGAATTAGGGTAGTTGACTAAGTTAGGATGCAAATGAGTCAAGTTGAGTTAAATTAGTCAAGGTTAAGTAAGGGTTAACTCGTGTTAGTTCTGGTCGAGTTTAAGCTAAATGGGAATGATTAGAATTAAATGAAACTTAAGTTGAATTTAATTAAAATAAGTTAAATTGTCTTAAAATTGAACTCAGACCAAGTTAAGTTGAGTTCAATGTTGGATTTAAGTTAGAAAATGTTGAGTCAAGTTAGGTTAGACTTATCTTGTTACAAATAATAATAATAATTAATTAATAATCAATTTATATTTAGTACCAAATATTTAAGTATTAATTTGTAATTTAAAACATTTGATGAATGCATACAACTTTGAGAAATATTTAAGATTAATTAATTTAATATTACAGCGGGTGAACTTTTTAAAAAAGACTTTTTTGTGAAAGTTTTGAAGATTGGAATTTTTTCAATCCACTCACTTCATAGTTCGATAACTTTATTAACAAGGGTGTTAAAAATATATTTATTTCTGTTTTCATTAATATAGTTAGTAACTCTTTGTTATGAAATTATTCATGACGTACGGGCATGCTATTTATTGCTTTCACCCAATAAAAGATGTAAAAACATTTTATGACTTGGAGTTTTATAAAACCCTCAGATTTTGTTTTTGAAAGAGAATAATTGAATGAATTTTTGAGGATTTGAAAATAAATTTTGTTGTTGTTTATTTGAGTGAATTTGTAGGTAGGTGAGAGTGGATTTGAAAGTAAATTTTTTTAATCTCTGACATCAATCAAATTCTACACTAATTGTCACAACCGTTGTTTCTAAATTCACTCTCACTTATCTTCAAATTCACTCAAATAAACAACAACAAAATTTATCTTCAAATCCACTTAATCACTCTCCTAAAATCCATTCAAGTGAACAAAGGGTGAGATATTATATAACGATAAACTATTATAAAACTAAAACTATTAAGTTAACAATATGTTTTATATTTCTAACTATTGAATATTATGACATTTTACAATTTAAATATTATATCAATTTCCTTCAATATACTTATTATTTTGTTTTATTGTAAACAAAATCTCTTCAGCAATTGGAAAAGGCGAGAGAAGAATAATGGTAATCCCTTCTGTGCGGAGTTCGGCAAAAGATGAAGCTGAAGATCGTGCAACGTTGGACCATATTATTAGGCACTGATTGTAGTGTCTTGGACCCAAAAATAAACTTCCTTCTTACGCTGTGAAGTTCCCTACTGCAACTGCTCAATTTTTACTTGCATCCCATTCATTTTTAAAATTTCACTTTTACCCTTTATTGTTTTATATGAAAGTGACCTCTTAGCCTAGTGCGAGCAATTCTATAGCTAACAAGGATAAACGAAGTGATTCTCATAAACCATTTGCTTGTTTCAACTCAGATCATCTCTGTTCGAACATAAAATGCCAAGTTTATATATATATATATATATATATATATATATATATGGATAGGGAGTTTGCTAACATGCATTTGTTTCTCTCTCATTTTTATACCCTCTCTCATCCATACACAATAATCCGCGATACTGCAATTTGTTGTTCTTGCTCTGTTCTGTTCATTTATTTTTCACTTTAATAACAAAATAATTGATGAAGTTGATGTTGATTTTTGATTGGAGGGTTGTGTTATATTTTTTCCATTCTTATTGCTATTAAATTTTGTTTTTAAATTTTAGTAATTTATCTTAAATTTTAGTAATTTATCTCCACGGAGATTTTATATTTTGTCTATTAAGTTGTCCAGAAATATTTTCCAGAAGAGAAAAATCATGTTATTTGAAAAGGGGATTTCGGAAGCGGTAAGCAATTGTCCAGAAAATAGAATATACTTTTCACCTTCCTGCATATAACCACCCTCAAAACACAGCAAAAAAAAATGAAGCTTCTATATACATCGTACTAAATAATTTAACATGAACAAACAAATTATTGAAGAGAGTTATGAACACAAAAAATTGTTGTTGTTGACTCTATCAGAAAAGAGATCACTACTTTCGAATGTTTCATATTGATAAGCATATTTTCATTTCATTTTTGTAAAAAGAATAAAATATTCTAACAAATTACACATATTCTAGATTTGAGCAGATTGCAGGATATTGAAGAAGAACATTGATATACCAATTAATTAAAAATTAATAAAAAATTAGTAAATTAGTCATAATGAACTTGTTAGCTCTTGTTGGACCAGGAAATTACTTTCCAAAGTAAATCATATTTGTAAGTTTATTTAAAACAATTCACATCTCCAACTTGTTTGGTCAATATAAACAAGATGTTGTCATTCTGATTTATCATTTGCCGCAAAAGTGAAATTAAGAAAAACAAAATGCACTGAATTTCAAATTGGAATTTAAACTTAATAAATTTATTACCATCACGCTCATAGTTTAACTTCTACTCCTTTCATTTCTATGATTTTATCAAAATTATAAACATGGTGTTGTCATTCTGATTTATCATTTTCCCCATAAGTGAAATTAAAAAAAAAACAAAACATACTGAATTTCAAATTGGAACTTAAACTTAATAAATTTGTTACCAATCACGCTCATAGTTTAACTTCTACTATTATGGGTTGATGCTAACATCTTTTCGTGAGGTTTCTTGTTTTTTTTAGTTTTGAAATTATTGTAGACTTTAGTTTTTTATAAATTTAATAACAATTAGAAGACGAAAAAGATATAACATAACCCTCTAATAAAAAATCAAGATCAACATCAACAATTATTTTTTTATTAAAGTGAAAAACAAATGAACCAATAGAGCAAGAGCAACAAATTGTGGTGTCACGGGGTTGCCGTGTGTGGATGTGAGAGAGGACGTAGATGAGAGAGAAACAAATTAGATAAGTGAAGAAGGTTGATTAGAGTTTGGTGAATGTTAAAGTAAAAGAGATGGGAATTAAGGATGAGAAAGAGGTGGATAAGGGTTTGGATTTCTTGTTTTTTTTTTTTTGTTTTAAAAATAAAAATTAATCAAATACCCTTGACCTTAAAACTTAGAATGCATAATATATGAAGGTATTTTTATTTACTAAAACCCAGTACACTTTACTAAAATGTACCTAATGAAATAAGAGTTTATACATATTAACAAACCCATATATATATATATATATATATATATATATATATATATATATATATATATAATTTTTAACTTTTGGAGTTTTTAAAGATATGCATATAAAAGAAGTACGTCTTTCTAAAAAAAGTAATTTTTTAAATAATAATCCACTTAATATAAAATTAACTCATTAAAAATATAAATAAAATAACGGAGACGAACTTTTTAAAAATGAATGGTTATTTTATTAAAACAAGTAAGTTTTTTAAAATAGGCACAAAATAAATTCATCTAATACGAAATGAATTATGACTACCCTTCAGGTTAATAAGACATGTGTATGTAAGTTTAATTAATTTTAAAGATAATAGAAACAATCCAGTTTCAAAATATTGATTTTATTCACTTGCTGACTTTAAAACTTAAAACGGTCAATAGATTAATCTTAACGAAATTATATAAGAATAATTATTAATAAGAAACAAATTATTAAAGAAATTTTTCAAAATAAATATATCAACCAACGAACAAAATTAAAAGTGTATTTTTGAGTATTAATATATTTTATTTTACTTTAAATTCTTTGAGAAGTTTGAGCACATGAATAGCAAACTCTCATGTTCATACTAAAATAATGAGACGCGTTCTTATCTTAATCCAATTTTTGAAATAAATATAAAATTATGGATGCTAATCAAATTCGACTATTGAGGGAGCCTAGTACTTTTTTGAAAATTCTACTTAACAGTTTTCACGCACATTCGTATGACGTCACATTTTTAAAACTAACCCATTATTCATGATTATTGGGTTTCTTTATGAACATTTTCTAAAAGTAAATACTTTTAGCTTGTTTAAAAACAAAAAGACAAAGGATTGGATAAGATAAATATGTCACATCGGAGGTAGGCTAATTAAAACACCTTATCTAATGAAAGTTTTTTTCATCACCAAATTCAAAGTATACTTTATTGACATTTCAGCAGTTAAATAGTGAAATATTTGTTTTTTTGAGACAAATTTAAATTTTAGTATATAATAGAAAGTTTTTATAAGATTTAATTAGTTTTAAAGTTTATTAACTAATGTAAAAAAATCATTTTATATTAATTAGGAAATGTTTTTCATACTAATTTTAAAATCGATATAGAAAGTTATTTTATTAAATCAATATAGAATGTCATTTTCCTTTACGTGCCTCCCAATTACCACTATCACACATTTTTAATGTTCTTCTATTATAACACCACATAACTACAATGCATTCACTAGTCGTCACCACAAGTATATATCTTTGCACCAAGACAATGATGAACCAGAGCCACCACACAATGTCAAAACAAAATGCACACAACCACACAGAACCACGCGAGTAAACACATGACCTGTTGTAACCACTAGAACGTGCACAACACCATATTCCGCGAGTGAACATTGAAGCTTCTACGACCACCAAAGTGCACATGACATCAAAGAAATGAATGTTTTATCGAAATATTTTGAAAAATTTTACACTCGTGACATTTTGAAAGGGGTGTTACACAAATCCAACTACCTCGCAAGAATGATGATGTCATTGCACACAGATCTGCAACATGATAACACCTTCACGAGACAGTCACACGAGCATCATTCGAGCAACCACCACAAATCCTTAAATTGCGCTTCCACCTATGTAGATTTGCATTGTTGGCCACTGATGAACTACATATGCAACAAACCGAAAAACGTAAAAAAACATACTAGGAACATTGTAGAATCAGGTAATGACATTGACGGTCTCCGATGTGAAAACGACGGTGAGAGCGACAAAGAGAGGAGACAAAGGCGAGGACTATTGCAAGTGAATATGAAACTCAAAGACTGCGTGAGTATTGAGCACGAGGAAGAAACTTAGAAAGAACATTGGGGGAATATGAAAATTTAACATACTATGGTGGTTGTAGTGAATATATGGCATTTTAAAATTAAAATAGTTGAATATTCAACTTTTTACACCAATTTTAGGTTTAACCAATATAGAAAGTCTTTGTAATATAGTATAGACTTGCCCCTACGTCGCATTTTATATCGGTTATGGGTCAAACTGGTATAAAAGATCTCACATTATCTACAAAAATGCCACCGCTTCTCTTTTTATACCAAGTGGATTTAAACCAGTATAATATGTTGCTATAAAAAACTTATTTGCACTAGTGACTTCTTGATATAATATTAAAGTTATCTAAAACTTATTAAAGTAAAATTTGTTATTTATTATATTTATTGTGTTACCAAAGTCAAAATGTTCAAATAGAGATCAATCAAGTAAATGATATTTCTATAATAATTTATGTTGATTTTAAGTTTATGGGGGATTCCTAGTAGGTAAGAAAATCACCCATTTAGTAAAAAATGCTAATATTTAATTTTTACTTCTTATTCTCCTATGTTTTTTTAGAGGAGGTATGCAAGAAGAAAGTTTGAGTTTAATACAAATTATTACTTCAATATGATTATTTTTAATGTTTAATTATATCTTCTATCTTTCGTGGTATATATAATTCAACGGGAGATAATATATTAGAAATCTCAGATTAATTAAATAAAATGGTATAATTAAACGAAAAATATACTTTAAAAAAATAATCATTTTTATTAAAATTCTCGCAAATAATTAACAATCAATCATTATTATTAAAGCATGTTAAAAAACCAAATACACCATCTCTAGTCCCTACCGTACTTTTCACAATCTGATTTTTAAATGAAGAACCAATGGGAATAGTATATACGTTTTGTTGAATATGTTTCTTAAAGGAAAAACTATCTCTGTAGTTTACGGTTTTCTTTTTTAGACCTTGAACCTCCCCAAATGCATTTACTATCAATAAGTCGTTTTCAAGCTTTCAATTTATATCCATCCATCCTTTTTTTTTTTCAATTGTTACTCTTTGAGATATTTTTAAAGATTTTGTAAAGATATTTTATGATTTTAATTTAAATATGTTGAGAATGTAAAATATTTATTAATATTTTACAATAACCAATTTGTTTTAAAGGCTATAATAATAAGCAACTATGAAGACTTCTCAAATCTCTTATGTCGGTAAGCAATATAAAAGTGCCACTATAAATTGATGTTGACGGTAATTAGTACCTTTCGCCACTTTTCTTTATCTTCGTCTTCCTTTAATCTAAACTGTCCTGTTATAAAAAAAATTAATCAATCAGCAAGTCATGATTAATATGAATGATTGATAGTTATAATATTTTTTTTACATTAATATTACATAAAACAAAACTAAAACTCGAATTTATAAAAATATGAATTGATAAAAAAAGTTGAAATATAAAAAGGTGTTTTGTATAGTTTCTCATGCACCATATTCCAAATTAATATGAATGATTGATAGTATAATATTTTTTTTACACTAATATTACATAAAAACTAAACTTAAACTCGTATTATAAAAATATGAATTGATAAAAAAATTGAAATATAAAAATGTGTTTTGTATAGTTTCTTATGCACCATATTCCAAATTAAAGCATTTTTATCTGCCGAATTAAGATAACATTTTATGTAACAAGTTTAAAGAGATCTAATTATTTTTGATTTACTTATTTAAGTACGGTTAAAACTTTTATGATGAATGTGAAATTGTTTCTGGAATCTTTGGTTTAATGTTTTTGTATAATATGAACCCAATTTATTTGACATGGATTAATTTATAGTGGACTAACAAATATATAAATTTTTTAATTTGTTTGAAAATGTTTTAGTGTTTATACATCTATTATTAGTGTGAATGTAATGAAAAATCCACCTTCTAAAGTCACAAAAAATTTCAAGTCATCGAATTTTATTTTTATAAGGAATTTAATAAACAATTTATATATATTTTTTGTGTTTTTGGTTATTTTTTAACAAATGGAATAATGGATAAAAGAAAAATAAAAATAAAAGTGAAGAATGGAGACAAAGGATTTGTAGAAATGTAAATTGCAAGTAAATAAAATATTAAGGGTAGAATAAGAAATGATAAAGTAAATAAATGAAAACTATGACCCAAATATTATGATCAACATTAGATTTTTTATTTCTTCCTATTAGCTGTGTTTTCAAAATGTTTTGAAATTTTATTCACAATTTGTCATTCTTTATTTATATTTGATCTATTTATTTATATTTCTTTTCTAGTGTAACAATTACTTAACATAACAAAATAAAATAAAAAGAATAAATATGTTTTTATCTCTCAAATATTAAATGTTTTTAGATTTAATCATTCTTCTAAACTTTGTTTCATTTTTATTTTTTTAATGCAACTATCGGATTTAGTCCTTGAATGTTTTAACCTTTATATTAAGAACTTAAAGTTTTTTCATAATTTTGTTAAAAATAAAAAAATGTATATTTAAATTATTTTTTATCTCTATTATTTAACAACACGAGACTATCAAACATATTAAAATATAATATATGAAAATTGTTATGAAGATGTTATTGCACATGACTACTTAAATGTAGAAGATAACCACTCATAACTAAAAGAGATATAGGTGTGGATTTTATATGTGAAAGATGAGCATTATCTATATTGTTGTTGTCCGCGGAACACTAAGAAGTGGACTTTACAAAATATGAGAAAAGGATACATGGAAGTGAAAAAAGACAGATATTTTGGAAGAAAAAACAAACTGACGATGGTCCAACCAAATAAAGCAGGAGGGTTACTCCCCACACCACTTTACTTTGTTTCTTTAATCATCACATTTTTTTTAAATTCTAAATATTTTTTATATTTTAAAATATTCTACATTCTCACTTTTTTTTTCAACCGATATCAACATTAAGAAAAAAATTCTTCAAATGTGCTACATTTGTTGAGT